>NC_092104.1:23817101-23887101 GCF_045679555.1 Salvelinus alpinus
GTGTGTTCGCGCAAATGACGTGTGTGTGAACGCCGGTGTTTGCGCCGACAGCCTGTTGCTGAGGCTGTCAGAAAATAAACATGTTCCAGTAATTAACCTTGACAGGATCAATGTGCCGCCAACAGCAGAAATGTGCTAATGACACAATTAATCCATAATTAAGGCATGCTTTCTCACTGGAGACACACAGCAACTGGACCGACCCGTCTGGGCTGCCTATCAATGACAGTCTGTACGATGAGAGGCGACGTGTGTGTTGATGTTGATGTTGTTATTCTTTGTTTGAGACATTAGTGCATAATGTCACAGTTATACACTAATACCCAAGATGTTGACATGATTAGTGACACAAAACTCAGTGTTATAGAACACAAATCGTGTTATACAAATGCTTTTGGGGATCCTATTCCTTTGAATGTGTAACAATTTGTAGCACATCATTGTATAGAAGAAGAAGATATAGTTTGTTTGTATAGTTTACATAGTTGTAGTTTTCAGTGTGCACCATTGTAACAGTGTGTTATGCTTTGTGCTTTGCAGACTCCTCCTAAACTGCGATGATACCTGAGAAGGTGGAGATCACCCCTGCTCACAGCACCGGCACCACGGTTCCTCTGCTGGTGGAGCTGGGTATTGTGACAACTTTACTTCCTAGCGCTGTGCTACTTCAAAACAGTGACAGGAGTTTTTCTCAGAAATTCATGGTTAAGTCACATGGTCAGTAAAAAACTTCTGGCCCTAAAGAATTCAAGATAGTCCAGTAAAAACCATGTAGTTTTAGGTGGATGGTGACAATTTGTTATAGTGAAGTACATTATTGATATTCACAGCCAGCCCTGTTTAACAAAACTTTTTAACCAATGGAATCTTTAACTGACCTCTATACTGACTGTATGTACAAGTGGAGGCTCCTCAGTGGAGGAAGGGGAGGACCATCGTCAGTGAATTTCATAAAAATAAAAATAGTGAAACATTAAAAAAGTTTACCTTATTAGATAAAACTATAATAAATATATTCATGTCACCAAATAATTGATTAAAGCACACTGTTTTGCAATGAAGGTCTACAGTAGTCTCAACAGCACTCTGTAGGGTAGCACCATGGTGTAGCCAGAGGACAGCTAGTTTCCATCCTCCTCTGGGTACATTGACTTCAATACAAGACTTAGGAGGCTTGTGGTTCTCACCCTTCCATATAATTACACATCATTCATGACAACTTCTGGAAAACGTCCTACAACCTATCAGAGCTCTTGCAGCATGAACTGACATGTTGTCCACCCAATCAAAGGATCAGAGAATGAATCTAGTACTGAAAGCATAAGCTGCAGCTAACTAGCACTGAAGTCCATAAGCGAAGGGAAAAGGTGAGAGGAGGAGAGAGCGTAGATGCGAGAAGGAATTATACAATGATCAAAGAGCTCATGCTGTTTGAATGTGGCTGCTATGAAAGTGAACTGTGTTTGCGTGCGATCAGAGGTGTATTGATTCCACCGATTCTGTTGGGAAAAACTTTTATTAAACGGAAGCAAACAGATCGAAACGGGGATAAACATATCTGAATTTGTCCAACTCTCGTTTGCAACTGTTGGACTAAAGATTACACCCTAGATCAGCTAGATGCAGGCAAGAGTGTGCAAGGCCCTATTGAATGTGTCAATGTCTGTCATCTTGATTACAGAAATGTCTCTTGACCTGTGCACCTATGTTGTAAACTTTCAATCATAGGCTAGGTTGTAGCAACCTCATGATGGGTATAGGGAAAATTTGCGTATCATGTAGTTCCCTAAACCTATAGATGTTACATTGAGCTGGGGGAATGGAATATGAATCACAGTCATCCAATATGCTATAAACACACTGTATATAGACTTTTCTATTGTGTTATTGACTGTACGTTTGTTTATTCCATGTGTAACTCTGCGTTGTTTGTGTCGCACTGCATTGCTTTATCTTGGCCAGGTCGCAGTTGTAAATGAGAACTTGTTCTCAACTGGCCTACCTGGTTAAATAAAGGTGAAATAAAAAAACGTTTAAATGCTGTAGAAATAAGGCCATGCTCATCAAAAAAATGATTGTCCTCCCTCATCTTAAACGGCACCAGCCCCCACTGGTATGTACTGTATATAGACTACTAACTATTCCCTCTCTCCCATGCAGTGAACAGCTCTAATGTGTGCTATGTGAACGAGGCGGACAGCCATGAGGACCTCTTCAGCCTGACCCAGGCCTTCTCTGTAGGCTCTGTCTTCTCGGTCGACTTGCTCGACTCTCTCATAGCAGCTGTGCGTACACAGGACATCACAAGACTGGATCTAACATAATGTTAATAAACTGTCTGGCCATCACACAATGTTTACAATGACATTACTCGGTATTCCTTAAATAGTAAATCAGTACTGCTTTGTTGCTTATACTTATTCTATAGTTCATGGCTTGAAAGTATTATTTTACGCTTGGGAAGCATGATAACAGTACTGTTGTACTTCTTCTCTACTCAATGCTATAAGCTCATGTATCAGGAGCACCAAAGATGGTGGACGATTGATAGCCTCCGCAAAATAGCTAACTAACCAGTCAACTAACTTTTGAAAAGTCGTTACTAGTTATTAGTTATTGGCCGCTAGTAGAACACACAGTGTCACTGCAAACTGAGGGTTAGCTATCCTAACCAATGCCTAACCTAATCAAACATAAACTGACCTAACCTTACATCTGGGTGGTTGTCTGTCTGTTGTCTATGTTGTGGTGTATAGACATACTTCAATGCCAATGTGCCTGGTCTTATCTGTATGCTGGCCACGGGTGCAACACCCCCTTACTGGAGGCCTAGCTGTGAGACGACAACCAAGGACTTGTTCAAGGACTTGTTCTGGCAGGATCTGGACTCGTTGGAGATCCTGTGTTTTGGACTGTATGGCCTGCTGGACCCTCCTAACCCCTCCATGAAGAGGTACACTACCCATGCTCTGCTGCTCTTCCCTCTGCTGTACGCACGGACTTACTGTACCAGTCTCAATCCTCATTTCTCTCGGCATGCTCATCTCTTCTCTCACCCTCTCAAATGTATTCTGAATAGATAAGAACAGGAGTTTTCAAACTTTTTTTGCCCAGAGACTCCCATTATATGTTAGCAAAATAAAATAAAATCACGTCTTGTGTTATCATCAGGTGAATGATAATGGCAAGTAAAAGTAATCGACAAAATTAATAGATTTGATAGACCTCCACACAGTTCATTGGAAGAGGTAGTGTAAACTCTAACATAGTCCATTAGCTCGAAAGGTATCTTGGCAGGGTAGAGCATATTCTGCTGTTGTAAAACACATTTTCTGCAATTCTACACAGTTAGTCATGGAGCTAAGATACAATTTTGCAGTTTTAAAGCTAATTTCTTGCAATGTTATGCATTTGCCATTGTAACGATTCTCGTTGGTGGAAGGAGAGGAGGACCAAGATGCAGCGTGGTATGTGTTCATTTTAATAAACAAAATAAACTGAACACTGAATTGACAAAAAATAATAAAGAGCGAGAACGAAAACGAAACAGTTCTGCAAGCAATACGCACAAACAGAAAACAATCACCCACAACACACAATGGAAAACAGGCTACCTAAGTATAGCTCCCAATCACAGACAACGATAGAAAGCTGCCTCTGATTGGGAACCACACCAGGCCAAACACAGAAATAGACAACCTAGACATACAACATAGAATGCCCACCCACATCACACCCTGATTAAACAAAACATAGAAACATACAAAGCAATCTATGGTCAGGGCGTGACAGCCATGGCTAATGCTGTGTTCCTCTGATCAAACATTATAACAACATCCATGGGTATGTGCCCTGAATGCCCGTACATTAAAAAAAAAAAAAAATCCCTGACTGTCTAGCTTTTATTTTTTTGTTAGTTCTCAAAGATGGTGTTATTTTTAAATATATATACAGTGGGGCAAAAAGTATTTAGTCAGCCACCAATTGTGCAAGTTCTCCCACTTAAAAATATGAGAGAGGCCTGTAATTTTCATCATAGGTACATTTCAACTATGACAGACAAATTGAGAAAAAAAATCCAGAAAATCACATTGTAGGATTTTTAATGAATTTATTTGCAAATTATGGTGGAAAATAAGTATTTGGTCAATAACAGAAGTTTATCTCAATACTTTGTTATATACCCTTTGTTGGCAATGACAGAGGTCAAACGTTTTCTGTAAGTCTTCACAAGGTTTTCACACACTGTTGCTGGTATTTTGGCCCATTCCTCCATGCAGATCTCCTCTAGAGCAGTGATGTTTTGGGGCTGTTGCTGGGCAACACGGACTTTCAACTCCCTCCAAAGATTTTCTATGGGGTTGAGATCTGGAGACTGGCTAGGCCACTCCAGGACCTTGAAATGCTTCTTACGAAGCCACTCCTTCGTTGCCCGGGCGGTGTGTTTGGGATCATTGTCATGCTGAAAGACCCAGCCACGTTTCATCTTCAATGCCCTTGCTGATGGAAGGAGGTTTTCACTCAAAATCTCACGATACATGGCCCCATTCATTCTTTCCTTTACACGGATCAGTCGTCCTGGTCCCTGTGCAGAAAAACAGCCCCAAAGCATGATGTTTCCACCCCCATGCTTCACAGTAGGTATGGTGTTCTTTGGATGCAACTCAGCATTCTTTGTCCTCCAAACACGACGAGTTGAGTTTTTACCAAAAAGTTATATTTTGGTTTCATCTGACCATATGACATTCTCCCAATCTTCTTCTGGATCATCCAAATGCTCTCTAGCAAACTTCAGACGGGCCTGGACATGTACTGGCTTAAGCAGGGGGACACGTCTGGCACTGCAGGATTTGAGTCCCTGGCGGCGTAGTGTGTTACTGATGGTAGGCTTTGTTACTTTGGTCCCAGCTCTCTGCAGGTCATTCACTAGGTTCCCCCGTGTGGTTCTGAATTTTTGCTCACCGTTCTTGTGATCATTTTGACCCCACGGGGTGAGATCTTGCGTGGAGCCCCAGATCGAGGGAGATTATCAGTGGTCTTGTATGTCTTCCATTTCCTAATAATTGCTCCCACAGTTGATTTCTTCAAACCAAGCTGCTTACCTATTGCAGATTCAGTCTTCCCAGCCTGGTGTAGGTCTACAATTTTGTTTCTGGTGTCCTTTGACAGCTCTTTGGTCTTAGCCATAGTGGAGTTTGGAGTGTGACTGTTTGAGGTTGTGGACAGGTGTCTTTTATACTGATAACAAGTTCAAACAGGTGCCATTAATACAGGTAACGAGTGGAGGACAGAGGAGCCTCTTAAAGAAGAAGTTACAGGTCTGTGAGAGCCAGAAATCTTGCTTGTTTGTAGGTGACCAAATACTTATTTTCCACCATAATTTGCAAATAAATTCATTAAAAATCATACAATGTGATTTTCAGGATTTTTTTTCTCATTTTGTCTGTCATAGTTGAAGTGTACCTATGATGAAAATTACAGGCCTCTCTCATCTTTTTAAGTGGGAGAACTTTCACAATTGGTGGCTGACTAAATACTTTTTTGCCCCACTGTATATATATAGTTCAATATATTTTCTGCATGTTTTCTATCTGGTTTTGGTTGTTTAAGTTGACACTGAAACAATTTTTCCCTCACGAAAATTAGATGGCCCTCCCAAAAATGTTCTATACAGGAAAATATATATAATTAGCTCAAATGACTTCAATTTCCTCCATATTAATGGGATAGTTTGAGATTTTGGCAATGAAGCCATTTATCTACCTCCCCAGAGTCGGACGAACAGGAACAGCTAGCATGCTACAGTAACTGTTCCTGTAGACTTCCATTCTTTGTTCTAACAGTAGTTAGCATTGGCTCGTGAAACTACCTCTAACTTCCTTCATACTGGACACAGACATCAAAATGGTATCCACAATGGTATTCTGTTGCAGCTAGCTCTATTCAGAACATAATAATTTTTCATATAAAAATCCCTAATAAAATTGTTATAAACTAAATAAATGTGCGGAACCCGGTTTAATGCCAGTTTAAAAACCCCTGAAATAGAATACTTTATTGTCAACTACTTTCAGTTTTTAAATCACCTCAAATCATCTCCACTCCTACAGGTTTATGATCACCAACCTGTCAAATGAGCGCCCATTGCTCCCCCAGACCAGGTCTTCGCTCCGTACCCTTCCACCAGAGTCACCTGCTCCCCCAGACCAGGTCTTCTGCTCCGTACCCTTCCACCAGAGTCACCTGCTCCCCCAGACCAGGTCTTCTGCTCCGTACCCTTCCACCAGAGTCACCTGCTCCCCCAGACCAGGTCTTCTGCTCCGTACCCTTCCACCAGAGTCACCTGCTCCCCCAGACCAGGTCTTCTGCTCCGTACCCTTCCACCAGAGTCACCTGCTCACCCAGAAGAGAGCCAAGACCCCCAGTCACCGCCTATGAACCTTCTCCTACCCCCCCTCTCTACCCCTCCACCCTGGACCTTCCCTACACTACCCCTCCACCCTGGACCTTCCCTACACTGCCCCTTTACCCCTCCACCCTGGACCTTCCCTACACCGCCCCTCCACCCTGGAACTTCCGTACACTGCCCCTTTACCCCTCCACCCTGGACCTTCCCTACACCACCCCTCCACCCTGGACCTTCCCTACACCGCCTTTCCACCCTGGACCTTCCCTTCCCTACCCCACCCCTCTACCCCTCCAACCTGGACCTTCCCTACTCTGCCCCTCTACCTCTCCAACCTGGACCTTCCCTACTCTGCCCCTCTACCTCTCCAACCTGGACCTTCCCTACTCTGCCCCTCTACCTCTCCAACCTGGACCTTCCCTACACCGCCCCTTCACCCTGGACCTTCCCTCTGCCTCGGACACCATAGGGTTAATGATTCCACAGAGAACACAAGCAATTGGTTTACGGAAATCTTATGTCTGTCAGGATTTGGCCAGGATTGTTCCGGTTTTGGTCACTAGATGCCCCCATTGGGCTTTTTTGACCCTTTTGTTTTCCCTTATTTCCAGTTATTATTTGCACCTGTGCCTCGTTTCCCTTGTATGTATTTAAACCCTTAGTTTTCCTCAGTTCTTTGCTCTGTGTTTGAATGTTAGCACCCAGCCCCAGCCATGCTGTGAACTTTTGTTACTCCTGTTGGATTCTCTTGAGGAACTCTGTTTTTGTTCTCGTTTATTTTATTTTTTTATTTTGAGGTTTTTTCCCTGCTGTACTTACCACTTTTGTGGATTTACCTTGTGACTTGGAGGATTTACCTTTTTTCTCTTGGAATTACTTTTGACGTTGTGGATTTATATTTTTGCCTGAAGTACTTTCCTTTTTACTTTATTAAAACACCGTCTCAAGTACTGCTGTGTCTGCCTCATCTTCTGGGTTCTGCCGACTATTAGTGGCTCAGTTTGCTAAGTGACTGTTTCTCTCACCGGAGACCCGAGTTCGTAACCGGGTGCTGACAATGTCTTTATAAATCTTAATACATTTTTGAATGGAAATTCATGGAAATTCTTATTGTTGCTGACACAGCACCCAACCCCACCGCAAATGTCACACTGTCTTTTATATTCCTGACTGATTTACGCTGAGTGTACAAAACATTAAGGACACCTTCCTAATATTGAGTTCCCCCCTTTTGCCCTCAGATCAGCGTCAGTTTTTTGTGACATGGACTCTACAAGGTGTGGAAAGCGTTCCACAGGGATTCCCATGTTGACTCCAATGCTTCCCACAGTTGTGTCTGGTTGGCTGGATGTCCATTGGATGGTGGACCATTCTTGATACACAAGGGAAACTGTTGATCGTGAAAAACCCAGCATACTGTGCTGTATTTGATTTGGTTCAAAGGCTGTGTGTGTGTGTGTTTGGCAGCGCTCCTGTCAATGTGTGTGTTTGTCTGTGGCGGTGGCGGTGGCGTCAGTGTCTGTCAGCACAGAGAGGCTAAGCACTGACAGGTGTGTGTCACCCCATCAGTCACCTGTCAGCACTGTCTGCCTGCCCAGGAGGAGGAGGAGAAAAAACGGTGAAGGACACCAGTCGTCTGTCGCTCCGCTCAGCCTGAGCCACTTATTTTCTCTGGGCTCATACACACACACCTACACACCTTTCCGTCTGTGTGAAAACACACACACATACACTATATGACCAAAAGTATGCGGACACCGTCTCGTCAAACATCTCATTCCAAAATCATGGCCATTAATATGGAGTTGGTCCCCTCTTTGCTCGTATAACAGCATCCACTCTTCTTTAGGCTTTCCACTAGATGTTGGAATATTGCTGCGGGGACTTGCTTCCATTCAGCCACGAGCATTAGTGAGGTTGGGCACTGATGTTGGGCGAATAGGCCTGGCTCGCAGTCGGCGTTCCAATTCATCCCAAAGGTGTTCGATGGGGTTAAGGTCAGGGCTCTGTGGAGGCCAGTCAAATTCTTCCACACCGATCTCCACAAACGATTTCTGTATGGACCTCGCTTTGTGCACAGGGGCGTTGTCATGCTGAAACAGGAAACTGTTGTCACAAAGTTGGAATCACAGAATCATCAAGAGTGTCATTGTATGCTGTAGCATTCAGATTTCCCTTCACTTGAACTAAGGGGCCTAACCCGAACCATGAAAAACAGCCCCAGACCATTATTCTTCCTCCACCAGACTTTACAGTTGACACTATGCATTGGGGGAGGTAACGTACTCTTGGCATCTGACAAACCCAGATTTGTCTGTCGGACTGCCAGATGGTGAAGCGTGATTCATCACTCCAGAGAAGCATGATTCATCACTCCAGAGCTCAATGGCGGCAAGCTTTACACCACTCCAGCCGATGCTTGGCATTACGCGTGGTGATCTTAGGCTTGTGTGTGGCTGCTCGGCCATGGAAACCCATTTCATGAAGCTCCCGATGAACAGTTCTTGTGCTGACGTTGATTCCAGAGGCAGTTTGGAACTCTGTAATAAATGTTGCAACTGAGGACAGACAATTTTTAGGCACTTCAGCGCTCCCCTTCTGTGAACATGTGTGGCCTACCACTTCGCTGCTGAGACGTTGTTATTCCTAGACCTTTCCACTTCACAATAACAGCACTTACAGTTGACCGGGGCAGCTCTAGCAGGGCAGAAATTTGACGAACATACTTGTTGGAAAGGTGGCATACTATGACGGTGCCACGTTGAAAGTCACTGAGCTCTTTAGTAAGGCCATTCTACTGCCAATGTTTGTCTATGGAGATAGCAGGGCTGTGTCCTCGATTTTATAAACCTGTCAGCTGAAATGGCCGAATCCACTAATTTGAAGGGGTGTCTACATACTTTTGTATATATAGTGTACATGAACACACTCACAGCAAATTAAAATCCCTACATCTGACTTGATTCATCACTAATCACCACCAGATGAGATTGTGGGCCCTTTTGTTTAAAGAGCAGATGTTCAAATCCCTATTCCACCACCCAACCAAAAGCAGAGTAGTGGGGATCACTTGCCAAGCCAGCCCCAGATCCTCCGACCATGTGTTTATGTACTTTGTCACTCAGAATAATTAGATGTGCAAATCCATGCCAGAAACAGGATATTTCAGACAGTGCTTCATGCTTGAGTTTTTCCTCCTCACTCCGCTCTAGATGAACTGGTGACTGTTGTATGGCTGTACTGTGCTGAAAGAGAGAGGCTAATGGAGAGGGAGAGAGAAAGAGAGGGAGGACAGCTGGAGGGTGATAGAAGAGAGGGAAAGAGAGAAAGATGGTGAGAGAGTGGCCGATGACAACACAGACGCTGTTCCCAGAACACACACTCGTCAGAAACCTTGACACACTGTTCAGCCATGCAGCAACAGCAGGGGACCCAGCTATGCTATGGCCAAGGTCCATGTAGCGTGTGTGTGTGTGTGTGTGTGTGTGTGTGTGTGTGTGTGTGTGTGTGTGTGTGTGTGTGTGTGTGTGTGTGTGTGTGTGTGTGTGTGTGTGTGTGTGTGTGTGTGTGTGTGTGTGTGTGTGTGTGTGTGTGTGTGTGTGTGTGTGTGTGTGTGTGTGTGTGTGTGTTTAACTATACTTGTGGGGAACAGTAAACCCCACAATGCTATTTCTAAGAGGTTTATGCTTAAGGTTAGGGTTAGTTTTAGGGTTAAGGAAAGGGTTAGGGAAAATAGGATTTTGAATGGGATTGAATTGTGTGACCCGACAAGGTTAGTTAAACAAGACTGTTTTTGTTTTTATGTGTGCAGTGGCTTTGCATTTGGAGTATGTTTTGTATGCGTTTAGAGGCTGTAAATACAGCTTCTCTTAAGGCCATCAGATTGTTAAATAGCCATCAATAGCCGGCTTCCACCTGGTTATGCAACCCTGCACCTTAGAGGCTGCTGCCCTATATACATAGACTTGGAATCACTGACCACTTTAATAATGGAACACTAGTCACTAATAATGTTTTAATAATGTTTACATACTGCTTTACTCATCTCGTATGTATATACTGTATTCTATTCTACCGTATTTTAGTCAATGTCAGTCAAACATTGCTCAATCTAATATTTAAATATTTAAAAAATATTTTACTTTTAGATTTGAACTACTGAACTACTGCACGGTTGTAGCTAGGAACACAAGCATTTCACTACACCCACAATAACTAAATATGTGTATTTGACCAATAAAATTTGATTGATGAGTTTGTGCGTGCAGTGGCTTTGCATTTGGAGTGTGCTATTCATGCATTTTATAGCCTTTGTATTTACAATATTTGTCTAGGTGTGTGTTTGTGTTTGCATGTCTTGTACAGTATGTTGTACATGAATACAGGGTGCGGTGGGTGCAAATGTTTCGGTAGTGTGTTACAGGTATTCTATATATATATATATATATATATATACGTACAGTATACACTGAGTGTACAATACATTAAGGACACCTCTTTCCATGACATAGACCAGGTGAAATCTATGATCCCTTATTGATGTCACTTCAATCAGTGTAGATGAAGGGGAGGAGACAGGTTAAAGAAAGATTTTTAAGCCTTGGGACATGGATTGTGTACAGTACCAGTCAAACGTTTGGACACACCTACTCATTCAAGGGATTTTCTTATTTGAACTGTTTTCTACATTGTAGAATAACAGTGAAGACATTTAAACTATGAAATAACACATATGGAATCATGTAGTAACCAAAAAAGCAATAATAAGAATTTCCATTCAAGGACATATACATGCGTCAATACATATATCCCAGTGTGTCTGCCTGTCCCTGGGCCTCAGTAGCTGTGCCACTCAGTGTGACATACACAGGGCTGACAGCGCCCGCTTACACGTGTCACTCAACATTACCCACACACGCAGAACGGAGTGGACCAGGAGGACCAGAGAGGAGCCAGCTTTCTCCCTGCCCCCGTCCTGCACACATTCATCTGCACCTTCAGTCTCTCCAACTACAGTCTCTCCACCTTCAGTCTCTCCAACTACAGTCTCTCCACCTTCAGTCTATCCACCTTCAGTCTCTCTACTTTCAGTCTCTCCACTTTCAGTCTCTCCACTTTCAGTCTCTCCACCTTCAGTCTCCTCTCCACCTTCAGTTTCTCCACCTACAGTTATACCACTACTGTAGCTGTCTGAAGGACACGGCCTCTTTGCCTTACTGGAAACCACACTGGCTTATTAAGTGCTGTTATTAAGTGGTATGTGCTCTCTGGGTAATATACTGTATGTTTGCATTCTATTAATGTGCTCTATTTGCTGGAGGCTCTGGTATTCTTTTGTTATATTCGCTAGGGTCCGGTTGCACCAGCTGGGTGTAAAACAGTTTGCCTTAAATGCTAAGTTGGATGTTCTATTGGTGTTTATTGGGTGTTCTATATGAATATTCTCTGCCTCTATGTTTTCTGAGTTTTCCGTGTTGTTTGGGTGTTCTGTGGTTGAACACTGTGATTTGAGGAGCTTGGTTTTGTCTGTGTGTTTGGAGTAGTCAGAGCTCAGATCTCGTGGTGGATTATGGGAATGAAGCCCACATGTTTCTACATGCCCAGTTAGTCTGCCAGGTGCGCCACATCGCCAACCCCCCCCCCCCCCCCCCCCCGTGTCCCTCGTCCTGTCCAGTCTGTCAGCCCCTATCGGGTCGGGATCAGTCCTCTCAGTTCCATTTCCTACTGGTGTGGTGAGTGATACAACATAAACAGTCACACACACAGTGTGCATAGGCACATAACACACACACACTCACAGACTCTCACAGTATGTGATTATGAATGTCTCACACAAACGCTTGCACACATTTTGTGCATATTCACGCACGCACGCACGCACGCACGCACGCACGCACGCACGCACGCACGCACAGACACACGCACACGCACACGCACACGCACACGCACACGCACACACACACACACACACACACACACACACACACACACACACACACACACACACACACACACACACACACACACACACACACACACACTCACACACACACACACACACACACACAAAGGCAAAACGCAACCTCACCACCAATACCACAACCAACCCAGTAGACACTAACCCTATCTTCTGTGTGGCGGTGTGTGGCAGAACAGAGTGACATCTGGCCAGACAGGGAGAGGTATAAAGAGATGCCTGTGGTCTGTGGATGTGACCCAAATATGGCACCCTATTCCCTAAATAGTAATGCACTATTTAGGGGATAAGGTGCCATTTGGGACATCCTGTCTGTCAGAGTAGAGGGCATGAGGCCCAGGCAGCCAGGACAGGAGGGCACTGAGTCAAGCATTCTGTCAACAGGGGAATGAACCCACACATCTAGACACACTTAACAATTACTGACTCACTGACTGAAACACACACAGAGGGAGTGGGAACATACAGGGTAAGGTCAGACAGGGAAGGAAAGTGTACTGTTTGTGATTGAAGATGTATGAAGAGATATTCTCTCAACCCTGTCATATCTCTGAATAGGGTGAACAGAGAGAGGGGAGGGGGTGACAGGGAGAACAGAGAGAGAGAGAGAGAGGGCAGATGGATAATTGAGCATGCAGGACAGATAAAGAATCACCCGCAGAGCTCACCCACAGGGAGATCCCCCAACACACACCTATCACTCTGACACACACGCACGCACGCACGCACGCACGCACGCACGCACGCACGCACGCACGCACGCACGCACACACACACACACACACACACACACACACACTGGACCTTAGCCTTGTTTCTAGCCCCTGGCCCAAACACTACACTACACTACAGACAGACTCCACCAAACACAAAGATCCTTGGGCTTTTGAGAAGGGGCATTTTGCATATAAACTTTAGCTGAGGCTCGAGAAGCTTGCTTGGCTGCTGTTGAATACACAGGGTTTAGTATTCTAGTATTCACAGCCCTTTCTTGTCCTGGGTTGTGGTTTAGGGTTTTGATGGATTATCAAGGCGTTGATCGTCCCTTGTACAGAGTCTGACAGAAGTGCTTTAGGAGTGTGATTGATGAGGATGTGTGTGATCTGTATGTCTACTAGCTAGGAGTATTTGTGATTCTTAGTCTGTTCTTAGACTGCATCAGCAGAAAAAAAACTATTTTTCAGAGGCAATTTCATCTGCTAGTTGTCACGAACTGTCAGAGAGAGAGAGGAGGAGTAGGGATAGACGGAGATATAGATTGATGGACAGCATATTAAGTGGGTATTTTACTCCAGCGTGACTGTATCTTGACAGTAGGATTATTATTTGACATGCAGCTGCCTGTCCAATTCTAGTGAGTGACACATGTCTGTGGTATTTGTAAAGGCTTTACCAACGTGGTTGAGATAAGTCAATCTCACAGAATGAGATTATAATGTGTGCCTGACATAGTCAGAGTGAGATGAGAGCAGCAGCCCATCTTATATGACCCTTCCCCAGTAATACTTCACCATGTAAGGTGCAATTCAAAATGAGAGAACATCTATGGTCCATATGCTAGGATATAAGGTAAAAGGGTGTATTCTTATTTATCAGGATGCCTACACCTCTGCTGTTACTACAGTAGGTAGCAGCATAGGCCTCTCCAATCCAGCTCTTCTTTAAATATAACATTTCTCATTTTTTAAAGTGCAGCTCTTGTAGAAAAAACACATCTGCTGACATCTATTTAAAAGACCAAGAACCTTATCCCATGTATTCAGTATGCAAGATGCAATCAGGCACTAGGGACCGGTTTGCCATACTGAGATTGAGCCTATATTCCTGGACCAGAGGAGGCTGGTGAGAGGAGGACGGCTCATAATAATGTATAGAATGTAATAAATGGAATGGTATTGAACACATGGAAACCAGATGTTTGATGTGTTTGAGACCATTCCATTCTTTCGGTTCATGGTGAATCTCCTTTGACAGTGCTAATAGACTGATTTCCTTGTGCTCCAGGAAACCAACCCTAGAATTTGCCTTTCATGAAAGTAACATAGATTTTAGCAGATCCGAACCTTCAAGCTTTATGTCATTATCTTACATACTTATCTCACTTTGATATGTATTTGCTGTTGTATGTTGTCATGTCTTTTTTAAACTGGCGCAAACCAATTTCTCTTTCTGGGACAATAAAGTTAAGTACATTATTACTGTTGTTCCTTAGGGCCTAGGGCTGTGTGTTGACTGAGGTGTAGGTCAGAGTGGAGGGCTCAGAGAGATTGTTATCTGTGCTGTTTGGATGTTGTCTTGATCCTTGTTCGGGTGTTTGACACAGCCGGGTGTGTGATCTCATCTGACCCAGACACAACACACAGAGAGAGACCTGTCTGTGTACACTGACCACCAGACGAGATCAAACTTGACCATGCGTGTGCACAGACACAGCCCTCAGCCCAGGGCCAGCTGCCACAGGTTATCTCACAAGATAGCCTGTCTACATGGTCTTATGTGGTCCCTATGTGATCTGTGTCAGGGTTAGGGTCAATTCAATCAATTCAGTAAGGGCTCTATTCAAGCAGCGTTACAGATTCCGCAATAGTAATGTAAAGATAATTTCAGATTGAGCCAACATATGCAGCGTTTATGCGGGAACATTCCTTAAAATGTAAATCACGCTGTAAAGCTGAACTCCCTCGGTGCGGATTGAATAGACTGAAATAAATAATGTGAAAAGTCTCATAGAAAACAAAGGGCAGTTTTCAATTCACTTCCTGTATGTTTTTCTATGTAATGTGTGGTATATGTGGTCTATGCGAGGCCTATACACCCCCTTCTATCACCCTTGCTGCTTGTTCCAACTGTCATCCATCTTTTTCTATCACCCTCCACCTTTTACCAAACCTCATCCCTCTCTCAATTTTTTATCTCCTCTACCCCTCACTCTCTCTTTCCACCCTCCTTTTACTCTTCTCACCATCCCTCCTTGGCTCCCTCCCTCCCTGCCCTCCTCTCTGTGGTGTTAATGTGGGAGTGATTGAGGAGGGCTGTGTGTGCGGGGTGACAGTGCTCATCTCTGCCTCTGATGCATGGTCACTGGGTGTCCCAGCAGCCCCATTACACGCTGATTAATTGGCCCTGTTTAAGTCAATAATGAATCTGTTAAAACAAGTTCTCTGGCAGGGAGGAGAGCAGGGGAGAGAGGATATACAGAAGAGAGAGATAGAAAGAGGCAGAAAGAAAGAAGAACAGAGAGAGTGGAGAGATGGGAGAGAGAAAAATAGAATTTGGAGAACGGAAAATAGATGAGAGCGGATGGGAGGATGATAGTGAATTCTCTCTGCAGGGACTTTACTGTGAAACTTTGTCCCCTTTGTTTAGTGTACAATCAGCGCCTGATGAACTCAATGGCTAGCATACAGACATCCAGCATAGTACAAGTAATTTATTTGAATCACTGCATTTGACTGATGAACTGCAGTAATATAACAATCTATTAGGACTAGTGAACTACAATGCCCTTACACAGAGTTAACCAGAGAATTCACTCTCATTTCCTCGGACAGCCTTAGTGTCCAGTAGCTCTGTGTTCGCAGGGCAAACCTCTGGTTGTGTCAGACAGTGTATGAATCCCCTAGGCTTTTATCTCCTTATCTCTGTTTCCTGTCTCTGACCCCCCCCCCCCCTCCCCCCATACCGTGACAGAGCCACGGCCTCCATAAAACCAGATTACAATGTAATAAGCATAGACGTGCAAATCACTGTGCCAATCAAATAATGCCTCCGCTGCTATGTCAACACACACTGGGACCGGCTATGAAAGCAGCCCTTTATCATTGTTATGGTTTGGGGGCTGACATGTTTGACAGAAGCACATGTAAGTAGCAGTGTTATGACATGTCTGAGCACGATGCAATGGGCCAGCCTCAGCTGTGTTCTCAAAGTCAAAGTTGACCTCAGAATGAGGCTTACGGTAGATAGCCAGACGGCACGTTACTGAATAAAAAGTATTTACATTCTTCACCATTTTAAGCTTTGTTAGTGTGTGTTTTGGGTGTGTTTGTATCTATTGTTTTTGGTGTGTTTGGTTGCACTGTCTCTATGCACACTCACAAGACTCTACAACAGTGGTTCTTAACCTTGTTGGAGGTACTGAACCCCACCAGTTTCATATGCGCATTCACAGAACCCTTCTTAATTGGAAAAATAATATATCATTTTTTTCAAATTCAAAACATAGGTATATATTTTACTGGTGCACAAAATGAACCGTGCATCAACATCAACACCGTGTGTTCAAAGAACAAAATCATCAGAACATGATTTTCACACAAAAACAAAAACATAATAATGAATATTTACTGCAAATCAGTGTGACTTCTGCTGTTGCCTTTCAGAGACCAGTTCAGAAATGCGCGGCTTCACCTTGGCAAGTGCCACTCTCAAGTCATTTTCGCAACAAAGTCTGTTCCTTTTCTTCATTTTATGTCCAGCATCCTCAAAATGGATTGCTCGCAAAGATATGCTGTAACAAACGGTATGAAAATCTCCAGAGCTTTCTTAGCAATAACAGGGTACGTTACCATTTGTTGACACCAAAACGTTGAAAGCGTTGTTGTTCTGAAGAGTTGCTGTTGAACCTGGCTCTGCTGAATTTCAATGATTTCATATAGGTATTCATCATTGACATCTGTTGTCTCAACACTAAACGTGAACGGCTGTCTCACCCATGCTGGATATGACTCTCTTGTAGGGAAGTATCCGTCGAGAGACTTTGCAAGCTCATCTAAGTGCGTGGCAATTGCTTGCTTCAGTTCCGCGTGTACAGAAATGTCTCCGATTCCAGATACATCTTCGATCTTACTTACACAGTCGTCCAGCAGGGGAAAGTTTGCGAAGTTATCGTTCTCTGTTCGTCGTTTCCATAACGGTAGCTTTTTTTGAAAAGCCTTCAGGTTTTCCTCTGCTTCGATGATGTTGACTCCACCGCCCTGCATCTTTTGATTGAGATGATTGAGAGCTGCGAAGATATCAGCCATGTACGCTAAAATGAGAATGAACTCAGAATTTTTGAAGCAATCTGCATGACAATGTTGGTGGTCTTGCAAAAACAGGGCTAATTCCACACGCACAGCAAAAACACGATTCAGCACCTGTCCCCGGGATAACCACCGAACGTTAGAATGGTACAGAAGTACCTCGAATTCAGAGCCCATTTCTTTAAACAGCTCACTGAAGATGCGGTGCCTCAGAGCACTAGTTCGCACATAGTTCACGTATTCCACTACAATTTTTAATACTTCTGCCAGTTTTGGAGGCAAGGTTTTTGTTGCCAACGCATGCCTGTGCAGAATACAATGCGTAACAATGATGTGTGGTGCATCGGCTTTCACTAGCGCACCAAAACCAGACTTTCTTCCCAGCATGACTGGAGCTCCGTCCGAACAAACTGCAGAAACCATATCCCACGAAAGATAGATTGTTGTCTTTGAAGAAGTCATCCACAAGTTTCTTCACATCGGCTGCCTTAGTTGTTGTTGTAAGAGGCTTACAAAATAAAAAATCTTCCTTTATCACGTCGTCTTTCACATAGCGCACGAATACAGCAAGCTGGCTTAGATTGGAAACGTCTGTGGTCTCGTCGAGTTGAAGGCTGAATTTTGCCGGGCTTGAAATCAGATCTGCAACTACTTGAGCCAAGATGTCTTTGCTCATGTCCTCTATTCTGTCGCTGATGGTGTCATTTGAAAGAGGAATTTGGGATAACTTAACTTCAGCCTCTTTTCCCAGCATGATATTCGCCATCTTCAACACAGCTGGTTTTATGAGTGTTTCACCAATGGTGTGTGGTTTGCCCTGCTTTGCGATCAGGTAAGCAACTTCGTACGATGCTGTGAGGATCGGTTTGTTGATGGGTACAAAGCCGAGAACAGGCAGAGTAGCCTTTTCATAGAATCTGGCTCTCTTCACCTTGAATTCAGCGAGCGTTGTGTTCTTGTATTTTCCATCTCCATGCAGCTTAAGGAAGTGTTCTCTTAGTTTTGCCGGTGCTAGACTAGAATTGCTCAACTTGGCATTGCAAATCATGCAGTTAGGACGCTGACTCCCATCACGTTCCGTTATACATGTGAATCCATATTGTACATATTCGTCCGACCACTTTCTTTTATTGCTCGACATAGTAAGTATGAAGGGATTAAAATATTAAGAAAGAAATCACAAGACGTACCATCACGACAGTCACAAGTCGACTACTGAGCGCACCAAATTCCCTGCAGCACAGATAGGCCAAGCGATGTAGCGTGATCACCTGCAGCCAATGATGGCCAAGCGGGGCGTGTCATCACGAATCATATGAGTCGGATGTGTGTCTTGACCTCCGCCGAACCCCTGAGACTGACTCACCGAACCCATGGGGTTCGATCGAACCCAGGTTAAGAACCACTGCTCTACACATTCACACACGCTGACACTCCAGCACAGACATAACATGTACACACTTTTATACTGACTCTACACACACACGCACGCACGCACACACACACACACACACACACACACACACACACACAAACAATCTTAATTTACGCTGCTGCAACTCTGTTTATCATACATCCTCATGCCTAGTCACCTTACCCACTATATACTGTAAATCTACCTCTATCCCTCCTTGCACACTGTAAATATGGTATTGGAACTGACTTGTAACTTGTATATAGCTCCTTACTTTCTCATGTTCTTCTTATTTTTATTCCTTGTGTATTTTTTTCTACCTTATGCTATTTTTTTGTACTACATTGATATTGATTACTGCATTGTTGGGTTCAGAGCTTGAAAGAAAAGCATTTGACTGTACTTGTGCACGTGACATTAAAACTTGAAGCACACCCAAGCACAAACACACACCATTGACTGCTGGGTCCATCCGTGTTTTTCTCCTGAGGTTCATTTTCTAATTGGTTCAAACTGTCACACAAATGCAAGCACTCTCACACACATGTACATAGGCATGTACACACACACACACACACACACACACACACACACACACACACACACACACACACACACACACACACACACACACACACACACACACACACACACACACACACACACACACACACACACACACACACATACACACACACACACACACACACACACACACACACACACCCTCTCCATCTCTCTCTCTCAGCCTGTGTCAGAGTGGAGCTGTCACGACACACATGAGTTGTACGCTTTGGCCTGAGGAAACATGGGGCAATTATAGTCATAAATAATAATGGGATTGGATACATGACATGGTGAGTGATGGGCCCTCTCAGAACTCATTTACATTACTTTGTGTAGCAATCATCGGCCCTCTAATGTAATGCTAAGCAAATGAGCCTTTTTGAATGTTGTGCAATTTATCACAAGTCAACTGGCACTGGGCTGTAGTCTATAAATCATGTTAAAACACATGCCCCCAATGACAGCTAAATCAACATAAAGTAATTGCTTTGAAATGTGGAGGAACCAAGCTGGCTGGACAAGAGGGGGGAGAGGAGGAGGAGGAGGAGGAGGAGGAGGAGGGAGGGCAGCAGAGAGGGAGGAGAGGAACAGAAGGGAAGGTGGAAGAGTAAAATTGATTGTGTGGGGCATCGTAATGACTCTGGAAACATAGAATACAGATGTTTGTAGAATAATCTCGAGTAACTGTATGCATGCCGAGCTGTTTTTACCCAATTTTTAACAGAAAGGCATGTGTATGTGTGTGTGTGTGTGTGTGTGTGTGTGTGTGTGTGTGTGTGTGTGTGTGTGTGTGTGTGTGTGTGTGTGTGTGTGTGTGTGTGTGTGTGTGTGTGTGTGTGTGTGTGTGTGTGTGTGTGTGTGTGTGTGTGTGTGTGTGTGTGTGTGTGTGTGTGTGTTTAACTATACTTGTGTGTGTTTAACTATACAGGAATAGTAAATTAACAAAAATTGGACCAAATGGGAACATTTTGTTAGTCCCCACAAGGAAAAAGGCTATTTCTAGAAGGTTTAGGGTTAAGGTTAAAATTAGTGTAGGGTTAAAGGTTAGGTTTAGGGTCAAGGTTAGGTTTTGTGGTTATGTTAAGGGTTAGGTTCAGGGGTTAGGGAAAATAGGATTTTGAATGGGAATCAATTGTGTGTGTCCATAAGGTCAGTTAAACAAAACTGCATGTGTGTGTGTGTGTGTGTGCATGTGTGCATGTGTGCATGCTCAACATAACAAATCTTACAAATCGTGTGTAAAAAGTTTCTCTTTTTTCTTGTTCTACAGTTTGTAGGGTTGGGTGGTATCCAGATTTTCATATCGTCATTCCACCTTTCTCTCATCCCTGGATTTACAGTACTACCGGCTTAGTACATAAGGGGCGTCAAAACGCAAAAAAGCCCATTGGGCGTCTATTACCAAAATGCGAAGTAATAGCGAATTTCAATGGAGACTGCTAGTGAAATATGCTAATTAGGGCAAATGAAAATAAACAAATTGCAAAGACAGGCAATCCAGCTCATACAGTTATACAGTACCAGTCAAAAATTTGGACACACCTACTCATTCCAGGGTTTTTCTTTATTTTTACTATCTTTCTCTGTGATCCAACTCATACCAAACCTTCTCAATTGGGTTGATGTCGTGTGATTGTGGAGGCCAGGTCATCTGATGCTGGTGACACCGACAGTGTCACCAGCAAAGCAACCCCACACCATCAAACCTCCTCCTCCATGCTTCATGGTGGGAACCACACATGCAGAGATCATCTGTTTACCTACTCTGCGTCTTACAAAGACACGGTGGATGGAACCAAAAATCTCAAATTTGGACTCATCAGACCAAAGGACAGATTTCCACCGGTTTAATGTCCATTACTTGTGTTTCTTGGCCAAGCAAGTCTCTTCTTATTATTGGTGCCCTTTAGTAGTGCTTTCTTGCAGCAATTCGACCATGAAGGCCTGATTCACACAGTCACCTTTGAACAGTTGATGTTGAGATGTGTCTGTTACCCTCTGTGGGATCAGAAAATGTTTTATACAACAGCTAACTTTCCGGGACATAGACATGTCTTATATGGGCAGAAAGCTTAAATTCTTGTTAATCTGACTGCAGTGTCCAATTTACAGTAGCTATTAGAGAAAAAAATACCATGCTATTGTTTGAGGATAGTGCACAACAACAAAACACTTTTATCATGGCAACTGGTTTGATACATTCACCTCTGAAGGTAAATAATGTACTTACATTCAGTAATCTTGCTCTGATTTGTCATCCTGAGGGTCCCAGAGATAAATGAAAGTGTAGTTTTGTTTGGGAACTGGGTTCTACAGTTTGACCCCACTGCTGTCTCTGGCTCCACACCCACCCCTAGATGTGTGAAGGTTAGTGTTTTTTCTGTGTAACCTTATATTTTTTATTACCATAGCATTTTTGTATGTTCTCCATAGTTAGGTACTTGAAAATGTATACATTTACCAATTCTGCACTTTTGGGCAAACTCCTGGCAGACTCTGGATCAGTCTGAAACTTTGCACTCACGCTGCTGCCTTCTGGTGTACAAAATTAAAATTACACCTAGGATCCTATCTTAATGTATGGCCTTTCTCTTGCATTTCAAGGATGATGGAGAAAAAAAAATGTATAATAGAAAACGCATGTTTTTTTGTTGTATTATCTTTTACCATATCTTATGTTATATTCTCCTACATTCATTTCACATTTCCACAAACTTCAACGTTTCCTTTCAAATGGTACCAAGAATATACATATCCTTGCTTCAGGTCCTGAGCTACAGGCAGTTAGATTTGGGTATGTCATTTTAGGTGAAAATTGAAAAGAGTGCCTGATCCTTATTACTTTAACTCTGTGAAGCATTTATTTGGGCTGCAATCTGAGGTGGAGTTATCTCTAATGAACTTACCCTCTGCAGCAGCGGTAACGCTGGGTCTTCCTTTCCTGTGACGGTCCTGATGAGAGCCAGTTTCATCATAGCGCTTAATGATTGTTGCAACTTCACTTGAAGAAACTTTCAAAAATCTTGAAATGTTCCGTATTGACTGACCTTCATGTCTTAAAGTAATGATGAACTGTCGTTTCTCTTTGCTTATTTAAGCTGTTCTTGCCATAACATGGACTTGGTCTTTTACCAAATAGGGCTATCTTCTGTATACCACAACTACCTTGTCACAACACAACTGATTGGCTCAAACGCATTAAGAAGGAAAGAAATTCTACAAGTTAACTTTTGACAAGGCACACCTGTTCATTGAAATTCATTCCAGGTGACTACCTCATGAAGCTTGTTGAGAGAATGTCAAGAGTGTGCAAAGCTGTCATCAAGGCAAAGGGTGGCTACTTTGAAGAATATCAAACATGGTTACTACATGATTCCATGTGTGATATTTCATCGTTTTGAAGTTTTCACTATTATTCTACAATGTAGAAAATAGTAAAAATAAAGAAAAACCTTTGAATGAGTAGGTGTGTCCAAACTTTTGATTGGTACTGTACATAAATAGGTACGAGCCACCGGATGTATTTTTTGGTGAGTTTGGACATTTAGAAGTGAATGTGAACGAAAGACATTGTGCAAATAAACAGTTTTGATGCATGCTTGTCTGAAGGAAGACAAGTAATGGTTCTGGAGCAGCATGTGTACACGCTTTGTCTGTGTGGAGTCTGGAGTCACTAGGGTAATGGGCCTGCCTGCTCTGCTCTGCTCAGAGAAGAGGTGGGAGGAGCATATGGGTAAGAATGGAGAGGAGAAAAACTGTACAATTAACTTCTTATGGCTGCAGGGGCAGTATTGAGTAGCTTGGATGAAAGGTGCACAGAGGTGCCCATAGTAAACTGCCTGCTCCTCAGTCCCAGTTGCTAATATATGCATATTGTTATTCATATTGGATAGAAAACACTCTGACGTTTCTAAAACGGTTTGAATGATGTCTGTGAGTATAACAGAACTCATATGGCAGGCAAAAACCTGAGAAAACATCCAAACAGGAAGTGGGAATTCTGAGGCTGGTCGATTTTCAACCAAGATCCTATTGAATTTACAGCGAGATATGGATGAGTTTGCTACGGCTTCCACTAGATGTCAACAGTCTGTAGAACCTTGTCTGATGCCTCTACTGTGAAGGGGGGCCGAATGAGAGGAGAATTCGTCAGGTCTGCCATGACCTGACCATGCTCTAACCATGTGCGTTCACATGAGAGGGAGCTCTGTTCCATCCCTCATCTGAAGTCAATGTAATTCTCCGGTTGGAACGTTATTCAAGATTTATGTTAAAAACATAAAAAGATTGATTCAATACATCGTTTGACATGTTTCTACTGACTGTTACGGAACTTTTGGACATTTCGTCAGCTTTTAGTGAACGCACTTCTTGACGTTGGATTTGTTTACCAAACACACTAACAAAAATAGCTATTTGGACATAAATGATGGACATTACCGAACAAAACGAACATTTCTTGTGGAAGTGGGAGTCCTGGGAGTGCATTCCGACGAAGATCAGCAAAGGTAACTGAAGATTTATAATGCTTTTTATGAGTTTTGTTGACTGCACAATTTGGCGGGTAACTGTATGGTTTGCTTTTGTGGCTGAACGCTGTTTTCAGATTATTGAATATTGTGTTTTGCCGTAAAGCTTTTTGAAATCTGACACAGCGGTTGCATTAAGAACAAGTGTATCTTTAATTCTATGTAAAACATGTATCTTTCATCAAAGTTTATGATGAGTATTTATGTTATTTCACGTTGCTCTCTGCAATTTCTCCGGATATTTTGGAGGCATTTCTGAACATGGCGCCAATGGCGCCAATGTAAACTGAGGTTTTTGGATATAAATATGAACTTAATCGAACAAATCATATATGTATTGTGTAACATGAAGTCCTATGAGTGTCATCTGATGAAGATCATCAAAGGTTAGTGATTAATTTTATCTCTATTTCTGCTTTTTGTGACTCCTGTCTTTGGCTGGAAAAATGACTGTGTTTGTCTGTGATTTTGCGGTGACCTAACATAATCGTTTGTGGTGCTTTCGCTGAAAAGCCTATTTGAAATGGGACACTTTGGTGGGATTAACAACAGATTACCTTTAAAATGGTATAAAATACATGTATGTTTGAGGAATTTTAATTATGAGATTTCTGTTGTTTGAATTTGGCGCCCTGCACTTTCACTGGCTGTTGTCATATCTATCCCGTTAACGGGATTACAGCCATAAATTAACTCATCCAAAGGGCTTTGACTTATCAAACATGGCAGAAAGCTAACACAATAGGATGCCCCGTCCCCTTATTAATGCAGCCACTTACTAGCAAGTTAAACTTAGGGGTCGCGTTAAACTCGCGTTTTTCACACAGAAAAAAAAAGATAAAACAATAAATATCTGGCTGCCTTTTGTAAAGGCTGATCTAAAATCCTTCTCATTGTAAATTCTGCTACACTTCTCCACTTGGATGAGAATTCACGGGCATTCTATCAGCAGACAGCGCTCTGACTGATGTGTAGCTACTTTTCTCTGTGTAGCCAGCCTTCTTTTCTCTGGTAAAATGCAATATTAACTTTAAGCAAAACATTAGGAAATGTAGCTGGCTACATTCTTTCTATGATAAACATAAGAAATATGATGGCCATTCAACACTCAGATCACAAAGATCCGTTTCAGATCGAAACGTTGTCAATAAACAACTACCTCTTTCCCTACTGTATTTATTTATTTTGCTCCTTTGCACCCCATTATTTCTATCTCTACTTTGCGCATTCTTCTACTGCAAATCAACCATTCCAGTGTTTTACTTGCTATATTGTATTTACTTCGCCACCATGGCCTTTTTTTTTTATGCCTTCACCTCCCTTATCTCACCTCACTTCCTCACATTGTATATAGACTTATTTTTCTACTGTATTATTGACTGTATGTTTGTTTTACTCCATGTGTAACTCTGTGTTGTTGTATGTGTCGAACTGCTTTGCTTTATCTTGGCCAGGTCGCAATTGTAAATGAGAACTTGTTCTCAACTTGCCTACCTGGTTAAATAAAGGTGAAATAAATAAATAAAATAAAGTTGTGCATTGGGAGCTTTAACAGTGTGCGGGCCTTCTTGTTCTATACATGCATAGTTTTAGCAAAATAATACCTTGCTTTTTTATTGTAAGCTCATTTACCTGTGTAGCTGCCAGCCAAATAGCGTTGCACTTCTGTTGTCATCTGATGAAAATTAAGCTATTTTCTGCCGAATGTGTTGCACTAATGTATTTTCTGTGAAGGAAAACTCCTATAGTTGCACGTCCCTGATCACTCTGTTGAAGCAAAAAAGAAAACGGTTGACTTTCCATATAAAACTTAACACCTGTCACTACACAGCTGCTCCTGCTTTCTCCCGTTGTGCTATTTCCAAACAAACATGTGACTGGCTCAACTGTTCTGGGGAACTATGGTAAGCTTCATAATGCAAAATAATGTGACAGGTGAAATGAAGAACATAATCTGCTTCATCTCCTAACGTACTGCACAAGTTGACTGCAAGTATTTACTTAAAAAGTAGCTACAAATATTTAAATGATTAAAAAACATCAAAGAAATAATTTCAGTGGTTTTGAGGGTATTGAAAAACCATCCCGTGGCTATTTCCAAGTAGCCCAATATACAATATACCCCCCATGCCTAATAGTTTGTTACTCCTTCAAAAAAAATTGACCTTTATTTAACTAGGCAAGTCAGTTAAGTACAAATTCTTATTTACAATGACGGCCTACAGTACAGTAGCTTTGATCTTAGTTGAATTGCATGTTCCCTGAGATTGAGGTACATTTTAAGTCTCTATGGCTTGGTTGTAACTAGTGTTTGGTCTCCAGCAGTATATGATCTGACAAATAGAAACAGAGAGAGAGAGATATTCTGTGAGTGAACAGCAGAGGAGGTAAGAGGTGAATGGGCAGCTGGACTAGACTGTATTCACTCCAGTTAACATAATGGAAATGCTGTGCACACACACACACGCGCACGCGCGCACGCACGCACGCACGCACGCACGCACACACACACACACACACACACACACACAAGTAGCCCAATATACAATATACCCCCCATGCCTAATAGTTTGTTACTCCTTCAAAAAAAATTGACCTTTATTTAACTAGGCAAGTCAGTTAAGTACAAATTCTTATTTACAATGACGGCCTACAGTACAGTAGCTTTGATCTTAGTTGAATTGCATGTTCCCTGAGATTGAGGTACATTTTAAGTCTCTATGGCTTGGTTGTAACTAGTGTTTGGTCTCCAGCAGTATATGATCTGACAAATAGAAACAGAGAGAGAGAGATATTCTGTGAGTGAACAGCAGAGGAGGTAAGAGGTGAATGGGCAGCTGGACTAGACTGTATTCACTCCAGTTAACATAATGGAAATGCTGTGCACACACACACACGCGCACGCGCGCACGCACACACACACACACACACACACGCACGCACACACACACACACACACACACACACACACACACACACACACACACACACACACACACACAGGGCAGGTTCAGGACCATTCATTGAATGAGTACTTTTAAGTCTGTCAGCCGATGTGAATGAGTAACTGAATGAGTACTGTATGTGTGTGTGGGTTTGAAGCTGTCAGCAGTGAGGGGCGGTGTGTGTGTGTGTCTAGGGGTGTGTGTAGGAGTGTTTGTGTGTGCATAGTGGGCTAACACTGGCCTGTCCATCAGTGTCCATTAACCTGACAAGGAGTGAGATTAATGACTGCAGGGTCAGAGAGAGGAACACCGCACACACACACCAGCTGCAGTGAGAAATACATTCACACAAACACTAGCTTGAGTGAGAGGTACACACACAAGCATGCAGCTAAATTCCATGAGGTACATTCATACACATAGTATTGAGGAACGACATGTCAGAAGAGTGATGTAATAAAGACGACATCTTTTGTTGTCTTAAAAAAATAGGTTTTTTATTGTCACTTAAACCGGATAGGTGCAGTGAAATGTGTTTCTTTACAGGGTCAGCCATAGTAGTACTTCACTTCTGCTTTTTCTGCACAAATTAGATTTCTCTCAACAGCACTAGCTACTTCTGAACATAGGAAGAGTACAACAATACAAAAGAATTTGGGGCAGCAGGTAGCCTAGTGGTTAGAGCGTTGGGCCAGTAACCAAAAGTTTGCTGGATCGAATCCCTGAGCTGGGAAGGTAAAAATCTGGCGTTCGGCCCCTGAATAAGGCAGTTAACCCACTGTTCCTGGGTAGGCTGTCATTGTAAATAAGAATTTGTTCTTAACTGACTTGCCTGGTTAAATACAACAACAAAAACGACAGGAGACGAAGGAGTTGGGTCTGTTACTTTCTAAATGTAATCTGTTACAGTACTAGTTACCTGTCTAAAATTGTAATCAGTAATGTAACTTTTGGATTACCCAAACGCAGTAACGGAATCTGATTACATTCAGTTACTTTTAGATTACTTTCCCCTGAAGAGCCATTAGAAGAAGACAAAAATCTATATTAACAATTGAACGCCATCTATTGCAGGATAAATCAGTGTTAAAGTTTACATAGCTGGCCATATATGGATGTTACATTTTACTTTATGGGTTTGTTATGTAGGCTTCTTCTACCCCAACACTTTCTACTACATATAATAATACGATTAAATTAGACTTTGGTTTTTAATATAAAGATATATCAGAATTCCAGTCATTCCAGTCATTTTCAAGAATAGGACATGGGAATATTGAGGTATAGATATGCTATTTACATGTGAATGTTAATGCCATATGCTGCATTTGCTATAGGCCTATTGTTTACCTTTTTGTTGGTGACACTTTGATATCTTGATAATATGCAGCTGTTTAAAGGTCAAATCCACAGATGAAACAATAACAAAATTGTCGCCCCATCTCTGTTTAGGTAAAAAGCTGAGGGATGGGCCAGGAGAAATATAACCACTCTCAGATGAATAGACAGAGCTATGGATGCAAGGACTGACCATCCATGATATCAAAATGATTGTTTTAATCATGTTTTGAGGCTATACAGTGTTGGTTTACATTTACAATGTTTACAAACATTGGAGGAAAACAAGCTTATATTTTGGGTTCTCATGGAGTGTGACAGTTGAACTAAGCTTACAAGGCATGTATAAGTTATATTCTTCAATAATCAATGTGTGTATATATATATATATATAATATACACAGTGTATATATATATAAGCACCTCTATCCAACATCTCCAACCTCGTCTCATTGATTGGACTCCAGGTTAGCTGACTCTTGACTCCAATTATCTTTTGGAGAAGTCATTAGCCGAGGGGTTCACATACTTTTTCAAATCAAATCAAATCAAAGTCAAATCAAAGTTTATTTGTCATGTGCGCCGAATACAACAGGTGTAGACCTCACAGTGAAATGCTTACTTACAGGCTCTAACCAACAGTGTATAAAATGTATTAGGTGAACAACAGGTGAGTAAAGAAATAAAAAAAACACAGTAAAAAAAGACAGTGAAAAATAACAGTAGCGAGGCTATATACAGTAGCGAGGCTATAACAGTAGCGAGACTATATACAGGCACCGGTTAGTCAGGCTGATTGAGGTAGTATGTACATGTGGATATGGTTAAAGTGACTATGCATATATGATAAACAGAGAGCAGCAGCAGCATAAAATATGGGTTGGATGGGGGGGCACACAATGCAAATAGTCCTGGTAGCCATTTGATTACCTGTTCAGGAGTCTTATGGCTTGGGGGTAAAAACTGTTGAGAAGCCTTTATGCTTACCACTGATGTGTCGTCTGCAAACTTAATGATGGTGTTGGAGTCGTGCCTGGCCATGTAGTCGTGGGTGAACAGAAAGTACATGAGGGGACTGAGCACGCACCACTGAGGGGCTCCAGTGTTGAGGATCAGCGTGGCAGATGTGTTGCTACCTTCCCTCACCACCTGGGGGTGGCACGTCAGGAAGTCCATGATCCAGTTGCAGAGGGAGGTGTTTAGTCCCAGGATCCTTAGCTTACTGATGAGCTTTGAGGGCACTGTGGTGTTGAACGCTGACCTGTAGTAAATGAATAGCATTCTCATGTAGGTGTTCCTTTTGTCCAGGTGGGAAAGGGCAGTGTGGGGTTTCCAACCTACACTGTGAATGTTTAAATTATGTATTCAATACAGACAAGAAAATACAATAATTTGTGTGTTATTAGTTTATTAAGCACACTATGTTTGTCTATTGTTGTGACTTAGATGAAGATCAGATCAAATTTGATGACCAATTTGTGTAGAAATACAGGAAATTCCAAAGGGTTCACATACTTTTTCTTGCCACTGTGTATATATACATATGTATATTTATATATATATATACATACATATATATATATATACATATTTATAAAATAATTATAAGTCCAAAAATGGATGTAGCAACTACAGATCAACAGTGTACGAGTTTGAGCATGTATCCATTAGGCCTATGGATATATTTTTTTGATCAGCATGAATTAGATTGAGCAATAAAAGCCCCACTTTTATTCCATAGGCTGGGATCTATGCAGCTGTTGCAAGAGCACATTTTTCACTGGCTGACCACTGGTTTAAAAAAAACAATGATTGATAGGCAGCTTAAACTTCTTTAATTAATCATAGTGGTCTCTGACTTGTGGTCAGACTCGCTCAGGTGGAACAAACTTAAACTTGTGCCTTTTTTCAATGCTGATTTGAATGTCATTGAGAAAACAAAGAAGGGTCGAAGATTTTTTTTTGCAAACATCCTTTCTGAATTTAAAAGTAATCCTTAAAGTAATCATCTAGTTTTTCAAAAGTATCTGTAATCTGAATACAATATTTTTGTTTGTAACATAATGGAATACAGTTACTGTTTTTTTGTAATTGGTTACATGTAATGGATTACATGTCTTCCGTTACTCCCCAACCCTGCGAAGGAGACATAAGATTTTACAATTGTATTAGATTGTATCAGTTAGATTGTATCTAAGAAGACATTGATTGTACACTTCTGTAGTACAAAAGTTATATAGTATGACTAACACTTCAGATTAAGAGTGGTCATAGGAGGGAGTAGGGTTTCAGACGAAGGGGATCCTCAATCACTTTCTTTCTCTCAGATGTTCCAACACTTGAAGGGAACTTAGTTGGAAGCCAGTTGCTAACGTCTCTGTTATTCATTTAAAAAGCTGCTCAACAATCTTTATTACATTTACCTAATTACATTTATGACTCCAACACCATCACTACGTTTGCAGAGGCCACGACGGGGTAGACCTGATCACTGACGTCAGCAAGACTTAGGAGCTGATCGTGGACTACAGGAAACGGAGGGCTGAACACGCCCTCATTCACATCAACAGGGCTGTAGTGGAGCGGGTTGAGCGCTTCGAGTTCCTTGGTGTCCACATCCTAATATTAGGGTTGTGTCCTATTCCATGTATAGAGCAATACTTTTGATCAGGGCCCGTAGGGAATTGGGTGCCATTTGGGACGTATTGTAGGTCAATGGTGTAGTCTTATCCATTGCTGTCCAGGGATTAGTCCCCCAGCAGCAAGGTGGGGAAGAATAAAGTCAAAATGCAGAGCACACTTGAGGAGCCTAAAATGGAGACACATTTGTTTTGAGAAACTCTTTGATATGAGCCTTGGGTGGACTAACTGACTAACTCAATAATGGACGAATAGGAAGGATGGGCTTACAAATGGACAGACCGACGGATGAGCTGAATGACTGACTGAATTACTGACTGACAGAATGACTGACTGACTTACTGACTGAATGAGCAGGCTAGATCTGACCTTGTTGTGCTATATATGTCATCTTGGTATATAATGTATATCATGTCTATAATGTACAGTCCCTTTGGTAAGTATTCAGACCCCTTGACCTTTTCGAAATTTTGTTAGGTTATTCTAAAATTGACAAAAAACATGTTTTATTCTTATCAAGCTACACAGAATACCCCATAATGACAAAGCAAAAAAAGGTTTTTAGAAATGTTTGCTAATTTATTTTTAAAAAACTGAAAAACTGTATTCAAACCCTAAACTCAGTACTTTGTTGAAGCACATTTGGCAGTGACTACACCATTGAGTCTTCTTGGGTATGACGCTACAAGCTTGGCACACCTGTATTTGGGGATTTTCTTCCATTCTTCTCTGTAGATCCTCTCAAGCTCTGTCAGGTTGGATGAGGAGTGTTGCTTCACAGCTATTTCAGGTCTCTCCCGAGATGTTTGATTGGGTTCAAGTCCGGGCTCTGGATGGGCCACTCAAGGACATCCAGATACTTATCCTGAAGCCACTCCTGCGTTGTCTTGGCTGTGTGCTTAGGGTCGTTGACCTGTTGGAAGGTGAACCTTTGCCCCAGTCTGAAGTCCTGAGCAGTCTGGAGCAGGTTTTATCAAGGATATCTCTGTACTTTGCTCCGTTCATCTTTGCTTCGATTCTGACTAGTCTCCCAGTCCGTGCCGCTGAAAAACATCCCCACAGCATGATGCTGCCACCACCACGCTTCACCGTTGGGATGGTGCCAGGTGTCCTCCAGACGTGACACTTGACATTCAGGCCAAAGAGTTCAATTTGGTTTTGTCAGTCCAGAGAATCTTGTTTCTCATGGTCTGAGAGTCTTTAGGTGCTTTTTGGCAAACTCCCAAGCAGGCTGTCATGTGCCTTTTACCGAGGTGTGGCTTCCGTCTGGCCACTTTACCATAAAAGCCTGATTGGTGGAGTGCTGCAGAGATGATTGTCCTTCCTTTCTCCCATCTCCACAGACGAACTCTAGACCAAGAAGGGTTCTTGGTCACCTCCCTGACCAAGGCCTTTCTCCCCCGATTGCTCAGTTTGGCCGGGTGGCCAGCTCTATGAAGAGTCTTGGTGGTTCTAAACGTCTCCCATTTAAGAACGACGGAGGCCACTGTGTTCTTGGGGACCTTCAAGGCTGCAGAAATGTTTTGGTACCCTTCCCCAGATCTGTGCCTCGACACAATCCTGTCTCGGAGCTCTACGGACAATTCCTTCGACCTCATGGCTTGGTTTTTGCTCTGACATGCACTGTCAACTTTTGGGACCGTAGATAGATGGATGTGTGCCTTTTTAAATAATGTCTACAGGTGGACTCCAATCAAGTTGTAGAAACATCTCAAGGATGATCAATGGAAACAGGATGCACCTGAACTCAATTTCGAGTCTCATAGCGTCTCAAAGGGTCTGAATTTTATAAATTTGCTAAATATTTGAAACTGATTTCACTTTGTCATTATGGGGTATTGTGTGTAGATTGCTGAGGAAAAAATAATTAAATCAATTTTAGATAAGGCTGTAACGTAAAAAATTTGGAAAAGGTCCAGGGGTCTGAATACTTTCCGAAGGCACTGTACATAATGTATGTCATGTATATAATATATATCTGGTCTATAATGTATGTCATGTATATAATATATATACTGTCTATAATCTGTCGTGTATATAATATATATAACGTCTATAATGTGTGTCATGTATATAATATATAGAATTTCTATAATGTACATTGACCCCCCCATTTTTATGCAGCTGCTACTCTCTGTTTATTATCTATGCATAGTCACTTTACCTACATGTACATATTACCTTGATTACCTCGACTAACCAGTGCCCCCACACATTGACTCTGTACCGGAACCCCCTGTATATGGCCTCACTACTGTTATTTTATTGTTGCTCCTTAATTATTTGTTGTATTTCATGTCTCTTTTCTTCTTTTTCTTTTTTCTTTATTTTTTTACTTCAGTTTATCTAGTAAATACTTTCTTAACTTTCTTTTTTCGGGAAACTGTATTGTTCATTAAGGGCTTGTAAGTAAGCATTTCACTGTAAGGTTGTAACCTGTTGTATTTGGCGCATGTGACAAATACAATTTGATTTGATTTGATTTGATGTTCTAAGTATGTGGGTAGACATGGAAGAAAAACACTGTACTCGATAGATTCTGTATAAAACACACTTTGAACAAACAATGCTTAAGACCAGCTATAGATATACAGTAGTAAAGATAGATAGTGCACAGTTCCAGTTTTGAGTAGGCTGAGGGCCCATGCAGGCCTAGGGAATGTCTGTCCAGTGTCTCTGCAGGCCTGAGTACACATTCTCCATCCTCCAGCTCCAGGCCCCAGGCCACGTTCCCCTCAGCTGCCCAGAGAGAAATGTCACCAGGCGGGGGAGGGCAGCGAGAGAGAGACATCATTATCCATTTTACACGCACGCACGCACGCACACACACACACACACACACACACACACACACACACACACACACACACACACACACACACACACACACACACACACACACACACACACACACACACACACACACACACACACACACACACACACACACACACACACACACACACACACACACACACACACACACACACACACACACACACACACACACACACACACACACAGTTAGAGCGAGCAGGCAGGAGTTGAGGACAGTGAGAGTGGACATGACTCCCCCTGGAGCCTGGCGATGCCCTGGTCTGTTCTGCTCTCCTCTCCTCTGCTTTACTCTCCTCTTCTCTAAACCAGCGCTGAAAATGACGGGACCCAATTAACCGGGCTTGGGCGCCGCCCGCCCGACGCTGTCACCACTAATCGGGCCAGCGTCGCCTCCCGTCGTCGCCAACAGGGTTGTCACGGTGACTCAGGAAAGGTCAGCGATGCGCAATTAAAGCTTCCCCCGTTGGCCACAGAGAGGGAAAGGCATAGAGAAAGAGAGGGAGAGAGAATGACAGAGAGGAAATGGCTGTGACAAACCACCCTAATGACTATGACAATGATAACCCTGCTCATGATCAACCCCCCTTACACACTCACGCAGGCATGCACACACAAACACACACACACCCCAAATCCGTCCTGTGACAAGTCACTTGGACACAGCGTAACAGCATCAAGTATGGAATAATCACAGGGTTGTGTAGTGCTATGTCATACATTCAGCTGCTGTGTGCTACAATCTCATATCTGACCTGGGTTGTGTCTGGATAACAAAGTATTGACAGAAGTCTGGAATGTAGAGCTTGAAAACAAACTCCCTTTCCTCCATTTCTTTCAGATCTCATTCCACTAACCCTCTCTGTATTCCTGTTTTTACAACCTATTCTCGCTTTCATAGCCTGCCTGACCGACAAAAACATCCTTATGTCCTTGTGCTCCCACTCCATCCATTCTCACCCTACCTCACTTGACCTTGTCAGGCCCTCACACTCCCACCCCACTTCCCCCGTCTCGCCCTCCTTCCCTGGTTGCTCCTGCCCAACCTCAGCCAGAATAATCTGTGCCATCGGCCCCTCCTCCCATATCCATCAGCATACTCACATTGTTTTGACGTCTAGTTAATTCTGTCCCGATGATTTATCAAACTCTTATTACGGCCTGCTGAAAACCTCATTTAGTGTCCTGATGTATGGTAATGATAGCTCCCTCTGCCTCCGTGAAGCCCTGAATCTTAACTAACTCTGTCCTCTCCTGTTCCCTCTCTCTCTCCCGCTTTTATCTTCTGCTCTATATCTTTCACGTTCTCTGTCTTTCTTTCTCTAGCTCTCTTGGTTTACTTTGTTGCTTCATTTTGTGTTATTTTTCACCCTTTTTTTAATGCATCCTTGCTCCATGATATGATTGGTCAATCTGTCATCCCATATTCTCTCAGGTTACTCTGTTACTCTGTCAAGTTTTAGATGACACATGTGACACCTGCACAATGTACGTTGGAATGTATCCAGCCACTAAGCAGAAATATCACTGTCTTGGTCTGTGTCCCAAGTTACACCCTCTTTCCTATTTAGTGTACTACTTTTGACCAGGGCCCATAAGGATCTGTGCACTACAGGGAATACTGTAGAATACACAGAAATGCTGACTTTTCCCAATTGAACCTAATATGAACGCACCACATTAGCAGCCAACGATACCGACATATCATCATCATCTATGTCAGTCCAGTTCCTGAGAAGTCTGAGAATATACTCTTTACTCCCATACCACATCATCAGATATCAGCTTCACAAATCTAGAATTACTTTGCAGCTGACACAAACCAAAACAGTGAGTTTAATAATTCACAGTGTAACAGGGTCTGGGGGCATTAGTCATCACTGAGATGTAATACAAGCTTGTGGGAAATCAATAGCATCAAATATCCATCCTCCTCCTCCATCTCCTCCTTCTCCAGTCCACCAAACCTCGATTCTTAATGCGTTTGGACTCAACATAAAACACACTGTATTCTTTTTGCTCTGAGTAGGCCTGTTTTGTTGTGTATGCCTACTGTGTGGTGTTGTGTTTGGTAGGCCTATTGTGTGGTGTTGTGTATGCCTACTGTGTGGTGTTGTGTTTGAGTAGGTTTACTGTGTGGTGTTGTGTATGCCTACTGTGTGGTGTTGTGTTTGGTTGGCCTACTGTGTGGTGTTATGTTGTGTAGGTTTACTGTGTGGTGTTGTGTTTGAGTAGGTTTACTGTGTGGTGTTGTGTTGTGTATGCCTAATGTGTGGTGTTGTGTTTGGTAGGCCTACTGTGTGGTGTTGTGTTGTGCAGGCCTACTGTGTTGTGATGTGATGTGTAGGCATACTGTGTGGTGTTGTGTAGGTTTACTGTGTGGTGTTGTGTTGTGTAGGCTTACTGTGTTGTGATGTGATGTGTAGGCATACTGTGTGGTGTTGTGTAGGTTTACTGTGTGGTGTTGTGTTGTGTAGGACTACTATGTGGTGTTGTGCTTTGTAGGCCTACTGTGTGGTGTTGTATAGGACTACTATGTGGTGTTGTGCTTTGTAGGCCTACTGTGTGGTGTTGTGTAGAACTACTATGTGGTGTTGTGCTTTGTAGGTCCTACTGTGTGGTGTTATGTTGTGTAGGTTTACTGTGTGGTGTTGTGTTTGAGTAGGTTTACTGTGTGGTGTTGTGTTGTGTAGGCCTACTGTGTGGTGTTGTGTTGTGTAGGCCTACTGTGTGGTGTTATGTTGTGTAGGTTTACTGTAGTGGTGTTGTGTTTGAGTAGGTTTACTGTGTGGTGTTGTGTTGTGTAGGCCTACTGTGTGGTGTTGTGTTTGGTAGGTCTACTGCGTGGTGTTGTGTTGCGTAGCCCTACTGTGTGGTGTTGTGTTGTGTAAGTTCTGTTGTATATGTCTACTGTGTGGTGTTGTGTTTGGTAGGCCTACTGTGTGGTGTTATGTTGTGTAGGTCTAGTGTGTGGTGTCGTGGTGTGTAGGCCTACTATGTGATGTTGTGTTGTGTAGGCCTACTGTGTGGTTTTGTGTTGTGTATGTTTACTGTGTGGTGTTGTGTAGGACTACTGTGTTGTGTTGAGTAGGTCTACTGTGTTGTGTTGAGTAGGCCTACTGTGTGGTCTTGTGTTGTGTAGGTCTACTGTGTTGTGTTGTGTTGAGTAGGTTTACTGTGTGGTGTTGTGTAGGACTACTGTGTTGTGTTGAGTAGGTCTACTGTGTTGTGTTGAGTAGGTCTATTGTGTTGTGTTGAGTAGGCCTACTGTGTGGTCTTGTGTTGTGTAGGTCTACTGTGTTGTGTTGTGTTGAGTAGGTTTACTGTGTGGTGTTGTGTAGGACTACTGTGTTGTGTTGAGTAGGTCTACTGTGTTGTGTTGAGTAGGCCTACTGTGTGGTGATATGTTGAGTAAGCCTACTGTGTGGTGTTATGTTGTGTAGGCCTACTGTGTGGTCTTGTGTTGAGTAGGTTTACTGTGTGGTGTTGTGTAGGACTACTGTGTTGTGTTGAGTAGGTCTACTGTGTTGTGTTGAGTAGGTCTATTGTGTTGTGTTGAGTAGGCCTACTGTGTGGTCTTGTGTTGTGTAGGTCTACTGTGTTGTGTTGTGTTGTGTAGGCCAACTGTGTGGTCTTGTGTTGTGTAGGTCTACTGTGTTGTGTTGTGTAGGCCTGCTGAGTGGTGTTGTGTTTGGTAGGCCAACTGTGTGGTGTTGTGTTGTATAGGCCTGCTGAGTGGTGTTGTGTTTGGTAGGCCTACTGTGTGGTGTTGTGTTGTGTAGGCCTACTGTGTGGTGTTATGTTGTGTAGGTTTACTGTGTGGTGTTGTGTTTGGTAGGCTTACTGTGTGAAGTTGTGTTTGGTAGGCCTACTGTGTGGTGTTATGTTGTATAGATTTACTGTGTGGTCTTGTGTTGTGTAGGCCTACTGTGTGGTCTTGTGTTTGGTAGGCCTAATGTGTGGTGTTGTGTTGTGTATGCCTTCAGTTATGGTGTTGTGTTTGGTATGTCTACTGTGTGGTATTATGTTGTGTAGGTTTACTGTGTTGTGTTGTGTGGGTTTTCTGTGTGGTGTTGTGTTGTGCAGCCTACTGTGTGGTGTTGTGTAGGTCTACTGTGTGGTGTTGTGTAGGCCTACTGTGTGATGTTGTGTTGTGTAGGCCAACTGTGTGGAGTTGTGTTGGCCTACTGTGTGATGTTGTGTTGTGTAGGCCAACTGTGTGGTGTTGTGTTGGCCTACTGTGTGGTGTTGAGTTGTGTAGGTCTGCTGTATGGTGATGTGTTGTGTAGGCTTACTGTGTTGTGTTGAGTAGACCTGTTGTATTGTGTATGCCTACTCTGTTGTGTTGTGTTGAATAAGCATACTGTGTGGTGTTATGTTGTGTAGGTCCTACTGGGTGGTCTTGTGTTGTGTAGGTCTACTGTGTTGTGTTGTGTATGACTAGCGTGTTGTGTTATGTTGAGTAAGCATACTGTGTGGTCTTGTGTTGTGTATTCCTACTGGGTTGTGTTGTGTTTTATATGCCTACTGTGTTGTGTTGGCCTACTGTGTTGTGTTGAGTTGAGTAGGCATACTGTGTTGGGATATGTTGAGTAGGGCTACTGTGTTGTGTTGTGTAGGCCTATTGTGGTGTGATGTGTTGAGTAGGCCTATTGTGTTGTGGTGTGTAGGCCTACTGTGTGGTGTCATGTTGTGTATGCCTACTGTGTGGTGTTACATTGTGTAGTACTACTATGTGGTGTTGTGTTGTGTAGGCCTACTGTGTGGTGTTGTGTTGTGTAGGTTTACTGTTTGATGTTGTGTTGGCCTACTGTGTGGTGTTGAGTTGTGTAGGCCTGCTGTGTGGTGATGTGTTGTGTATGTCTACTGTGTTGTGTTGTGTATGCCTACTGTGTAGTGTTGTGTGGGCCTACTGTGTTGTGTTGAGTAGGACTACTGTGTTGTGTTGTGTAGGTCTACTGTGTTGTGTTGAGTAGGTATACTGCGTTGTGTTGAGCAGGCTTATTGTGTTGTGTTGTGTTGAGTAGGTATACTGTGTTGTGTTGAGTAGTGTTGAGTAGACCTACTGTGTTGTGTTGAGTAGGCCTACTGTGTTGTGTTGAGTAGGTATACTGTGTTGTGTTGAGTAGTGTTGAGTAGACCTACTGTGTTGTGTTGAGCAGGCTTATTGTGTTGTGTTGTGTTGAGTAGGTATACTGTGTTGTGTTGAGTAGTGTTGAGTAGACCTACTGTGTTGTGTTGAGTAGGCCTACTGTGTTGTGTTTTGTGGGTATACTGTGTTGTGTTGAGTAGGCTTACTGTGTTGTGTTGTGTTGAGTAGGTCTACTGTGTTGTGTTGAATAGCCTTGCTGTGTTGTGTTGAGTAGGCCTACTGTGTTGTGGTGTGTTGAGTAAGCCTAGTGTGTAGTGTAGGCCTGCTTTAAGCTTCAGCATAGAGTAGAAGACAGAGGTAGAAACAAAGGACAGTTTAAAAACTAAGAGAAGCTGACCCCCCCCCCCCCATCTCAGTCTCCCCTGTCCTCCACCCTCCCTGCAGTCCCCTGCACAGCCACCCCCAGTCTCCCCTGTCCTCCATCCTCCCTGCAGTCCCCTGCACAGCCACCCCAGTCTCCCCTGTCCTCCACCCTCCCTGCAGTCCCCTGCACAGCCACCCCAGTCTCCCCTGTCCTCCACCCTCCCTGCAGTCCCCTGCACAGCCACCCCCAGTCTCCCCTGTCCTCCACCCTCCCTGCAGTCCCCTGCACAGCCACCCCAGTCTCCCCTGTCCTCCACCCTCCCTGCAGTCCCCTGCACAGCCACCCCAGTCTCCCCTGTCCTCCACCCTCCCTGCAGTCCCCTGCACAGCCACCCCAGTCTCCCCTGTCCTCCACCCTCCCTGCAGTCCCCTGCACAGCCACCCCCAGTCTCCCCTGTCCTCCACCCTCCCTGCAGTCCCCTGCACAGCCACCCCCAGTCTCCCCTGTCCTCCACCCTCCCTGCAGTCCCCTGCACAGCCACCCCCAGTCTCCCCTGTCCTCCACCCTCCCTGCAGTCCCCTGCACAGCCACCCCCAGTCTCCCCTGTCCTCCACCCTCCCTGCAGTCCCCTGCACAGCCACCCCCAGTCTCCCCTGTCCTCCACCCTCCCTGCAGTCCCCTGCACAGCCACCCCCAGTCTCCCCTGTCCTCCACCCTCCCTGCAGTCCCCTGCACAGCCACCCCAGTCTCCCCTGTCCTCCACCCTCCCTGCAGTCCCCTGCACAGCCACCCCAGTCTCCCCTGTCCTCCACCCTCCCTGCAGTCCCCTGCACAGCCACCCCCAGTCTCCCCTGTCCTCCACCCTCCCTGCAGTCCCCTGCACAGCCACCCCAGTCTCCCCTGTCCTCCACCCTCCCTGCAGTCCCCTGCACAGCCACCCCCAGTTTCCCCTGTCCTCCACCCTCCCTGCAGTCCCCTGCACAGCCACCCCCAGTCTCCCCTGTCCTCCACCCTCCCTGCAGTCCCCTGTCTAGGGGACTTTACATATTTTACTGGCCTGTAACATTACCTTAATGTCTCTGAGCATTAAATTCAGTTGTAGCCTGATGGAGAGTGAAGGAAGCCGTGCACTGTGGCTACAGCAATATGTAATGCATGTGAGTTCAAGTGCTGTGTGTGCAGCCATGTGTGTGCTGTGCATGTGTAACTTTTATGTGAGTGTTTTGCATTTGTGTATTTCTGTTTGTGTCATTCTATGCATAGTGTGTGTTTATGCATGTTTGTGCAATTCTATGTGTGTGTGTTTGTGAGTCCAGCAATGTTAGAATCTGTGGTCATGCTAACCATTCATGACAAACCGGTGAATGAGAGCAAAATAATATCGGCAGACTTTTAGGCATGCCAACAACGCAGAAATACACATGAGTCGCACTGCTTCCTCTCTGAGGGAAAAAATACAAGGTAAAAAGGGTTAAACTACCCGTAGATACTGTGTACAGCTCTTATGAATATAAGTAACACTCCCTCCCTCCCTCCCTCCCTCCCTCCCTCCCTCCCTCCCTCCCTCCCTCCCTCCCTCCCTCCCTCCCTCCCTGTCTATCTCTCTCTCTCTCTCTGTCCCTCCCTCCCTCTTTCTCTCTCTCTCTTACGAGCTTCAATGCCATACAACTCTCCTTCCGTGACCTCCAATTGCTCTTAAACGCTAGAAAAACCAACCGTTCGCTGCTCGCACCCGCCCGCCCGCCCGACTAGCATCACTACTCGGGACGGTTCTGGCCTAGAATATGTGGACAACTACAAATACCTAGGTGTCTGGCTAGACTGTAAACTCTCCTTACAGACTCATATTAAACACCTCCAATCCAAAATCAAATCCAGAATCGGCTTTCTATTTCGCAACAAAGCCTCCTTCACTCACGCCGCCAAACTTACCCTAGTAAAACTGACTATCCTACTGATCCTCGACTTTGGCGATGTCATCTACAAAATAGCTTCCAATACTCTACTCAGCAAACTGGATGCAGTCTATCACAGTGTCATCCGTTTTGTTACCAAAGCCCCTTATACCACCCACCACTGCGACCTGTATGCGCTAGTCGGCTGGCCCTCGCTACATATTCGTCGTCAGACCCACTGGCTCCAGGTCATCTATAAGTCTATGCTAGGTAAAGCTCCGCCTTATCTCAGCTCACTGGTCACGATAATAACACTCACCCGTAGCACGCGCTCCAGCAGGTATATCTCACTGGTCATCCCCAAAGCTAACACCTCCTTTGGCCGCCTTTCCTTACAGTTCTCTGCTGCCAGTGACTGGAACGAATTGCAAAAATCGCTGAAGCTGGAGACTTATATTTCCCTCACTAACTTTAAACATCAGCTATCTGAGCAGCTAACCGATTGCTGCAGCTGTACATAGTCCATCTGTAAATAGCCCACCCAATCTACCTACCTCATTCCCATATTGTTTTGATTTACTTTTCTGCTCTTTTGCACACCAGTATCTCTACTTGCACATCATCATCTGCTCATCTACCATTCCAGTGTTTAATTGCTATATTGTAATTACTTCGCCACCATGGCCTATTTATTGCCTTACCTCCTCACGCCATTTGCACACACTGTATATAGATTTTCTTTTTTTATTTTCTTTTTTTCTATTGTGTTATTGACTGTATGTTTTGTTTATTCCATGTGTAACTCTGTGTTGTTGTTCGTGTCACACTGCTTTGCTTTATCTTGGCCAGGTCGCAGTTGTAAACTAGCTTACCTGGTAAACTAGCTTACTTGTTCTCAACTAGCTTACCTGGTTAAATAAAGGTGAAATACATTTTTAAAAACAATAAAAATTACCCACTCCGTCTCTCTCTCTCTCTCACTCCAGAGAAAGGGCATGTGCTGAGTGAAGGAGGTCAGACATTAGTGCTGCTATCTGATGAGTGTCAATGTGGAGCAGGGTGTGTGTGTGTGCTGGGACAGGTCATCTGTCAGCGGCTGTCTGCCACGGCCCCTCCATTAGACCTCCTCACCTGAGTGATGGCTGTGCCCGATCCCGCCCGCCCGCACCACGCACCCATACATCACACACACACACACACACACACACACACACACACACACACACACACACACACACACACACACACACACACACACACACACACACACACACACACACACACACACACACACACACACACACACACACACAACACAAACACTCCCCCTGTAGAGGCTCACCCAGACAGCTCGCAGCTGCAGAGGCCAGATCAATGCTGCCCGGGCCATGCATCATGTCACCACCACAGCCCTCTCTGTACTAATACAGCGGCAGGTAGCCTAGTGGTTTGGCGTGTTGGGACAGTATCTGAAAGGTCGCTGGTTCAGAGCTGACTAGGTGCAAAATCTGTTGTTAAGTCGCTCTGGATAAAAGCGTCTGATAAATGACTAAATGTAAATACCGTCTGTCTTCTGCTCTCTCTCTCACACACTCTTCACTCTACACACACCTCTCAGTAAATTACATCTTGTTTGTTTTGCTAAATGAGTACCTTTTGTGTCCCACTAACATTTTAAGTAGAAATTGTGCTCTAATATTGAATTTTAAAACCCTGTTGCATTCTTTATTTTTAAAAATTTAATCCCAACAATACAAAAAATACAAAAACAATTTGTTATTTGCAACATGTCAATTAAGTATTTTCCTGTTACAAACTGATATCTCCTGCGCCTCGACCAGTTGCTTCGGCCTGTTGTTTCCGAAGCTTTGTTTTATTGAAATTTTGTAAGTGTTTGTGTCAACACCTGCTACCAACTAGTCAGCTAGCTAGTTCCAATGCGGCAATTGTTTGCTAGCGGAGGATTACAGGAATGAGGTGGCTATGCTTAGCAAGCAAATCTAAATTCTGCGCAAACTTATGGGTGAAACGCGAATTAAAACTTTTTCGTTCTCAACTCCTATGGCTCGACGCCACTCGGGCCTGATGGATGTTTCCCTGCCTTGTCATCTGTCCCTATTCAAATGGCCTGTGCTACCTGGAACTTGCCTGCCAATGAAGTCGTTTCCATCTGCTTCTCCACATCTATCTTGTAATTAAGTAGATGGAGAACAGCAAGAAGACTGTTCAAATCAGCGCTGGTCCCATGTCAGTAGTCGTGGAAACCGAAGGCAGCGGCATGCTGCTAAGCGGACAGGAGTGACTGCGAGAGGTTTGGAGCAGATTGACATAAGGACTAGCTTCGCTGCACTGGTTCCTGATCTACCTGCGCCTTCATCGCTGGCATTGCCTGTGTCTGCAACGGCGGTGCTGACTCCAACTATGCTGACTCCAGCAGAGGCTTCGTTGTCGAGTTTGGCTCCTTTCCCTCTCTCTGGATCTGATGGGCATTGCCTGCTGTGGGAGGTCTTTGGTGGCGCCTCTGGTGCGGGGACCCTCGTCGCCGACCCCGGACTGGGGACCCTCTCCGCAGGCCCTGGACTGGGGACCCTCGCTGCAGGCCCCGGACTGGGGACCCTCGCTGCAGGTCCCGGACTGGGGACCCTCTCTGCAGGCCCCGGACTGGCCCGTGGAGCAGGCACAGAACTGGGGACCCAGTCCGGAACCTCCCGCTGGAGGTTCCGGACTGTGGCCCGTCGTTGGAGGTTCCGGACTGTGGCCCGTCGTTGGAGGTTCCGGACTGTGAACTGTCGCCGGAAGCTCTGGACTGGGAACTGTCGCCGGAAGCTCTGGACTGGGATCTGTCGCCGGATGCTCTGGACTGGGAACTGTCACCGGAAGCTCTGGACTGGGAACTGTCGCTGGAAACTCTGGACTGTGGAGACGCACTGGAGGCTTGATGCGTGGGACCGGTACTGGTGGCAACGGGCTGATGACACGCACCTCAGGACGAGTGCGGAGAGGAGGCTCAGGACGTACTGGACTGTGGAGGCGTACTGAGGTCTAGAGCGCAGAGCTGGTACCACTCGTCCTGGCTGAATGCCCACTTTGGCCCGGCACGTGCGGAGCGCAGGCACAGGGCGCACTGGGCTGTGATAGCGCACCGAAGACACAGTGCGCAGAGCCGGCGCAGGATACCCTGGGCCGAAGAGGTGCACCGGAGACCAGGAGTGCTGTGCTGGCACAATCCGTCCTGGCTGGATGCCCCCTCTAGCACGACACATGCGGAGAGCTGGCTCAGAGCGCACCGGGCTGTGAACGCGCACTGGAGACACCGTGCGCTTCACCGCATAACACGGTGCCTGACCAGTACCACGCTCCCTACCGTGAGCAGGTTAGCTCCACCAACCTCCACGTGTGCCCCCTCCCCCCGTGTGCCCCCTCCCCCAATTTTTTTTGGAGTGGCTTCCCGGTCTTCCTTGCCAGCCGTGACCCTGTGTAACACTGGTCCCCTTTTCTCTCAGCTTCCGCCTTCCTCGCTGCCTCTGCCTGCTTCCACGGCAGGCTCTCGTGTCCTGACATCCCCTCCTCCCAGGTCCATGATGTCCTCCACTCTGTCTGCCCCTCCTGGCCACACTGCTTGGTCCGCATGTGGTGGGTTGTTCTGTCACGATCGTCGTCTTGAAAATGACCGGACCAAGGTGCAGCGTGGTGAACGTACATTTCTCTTTATTTTTAAATGTCGCCAAAAAAACAATAAACAACAAAAATGAACGTGAAGCTCCGTAAGGCTATACATGCATTAAACGAAGACAACAACCCACAAATGAGAAAAGGAACAAAGGCTGCCTAAGTATGATTCCCAATCAGAGACAACGATAGACAGCTTTGAGAATCAGACCCGGCCAAAAACAAAGAACCAGAAAGCATAGACTTTCCCACCCAAGTCACACCCTGACCAAACAAACATATAGAATAAAAAGATCTCTACGGTCAGGGCGTGACAATAAGGCTGTGTTGAGACAATGACTTATCAATGGCTGAAGACCAGCTCAGTTAGTCCCTACCATTGTGATGCAGAGTTGTCATAATGCTTCAGCAAATGTACATTATCCCAGGGGAGTTGGAAGACACAATGTAAGTAACCTACTTGATGTCCCTCTAACTACTCAACAAACTGTATGCAGTCTATCACAGTGCCATCCGTCTTGTCACCAAAGCCCCATATACTACCCACCACTGCGACCTGTACGCTCTCGTTGGTTGGCCCTCGCTTCATACTCGTCGCCAAACCCACTGGCTACAGGTTATCTACAAGTCTCTGCTAGATAAAGCCCCGCCTTATCTCAGCTCACTGGTCACCATAGTAGCACCCACTCGTAGCACGCGCTCCAGCAGGTATATCTCACTGGTCACCCCCAAAGCCAATTCCTACTTTGGTCGCCTTTCCTTCCAGTTCTCTACTGCCAATGACTGGAACAAACTGCAAAAATCACTGAACCTGGAGACTCATATCTCCCTCACTAGCTTTAAGCACAAGCTGTCAGAGCAGCTCACAGATCACTGCACCTGTACATAGCCCATCTGTAAACAGCCCATCCAACTACCTCATCCCCATACTGTAATTATTTATTTATCTTGCTCCTTTGCACCCCAGTATCTCTACTTGCACATTCATCTTCTGCACATCTACCATTCCAGTGTTTAATTGCTATATTGTAATTACTTCGCCACCATGGCCTATTTATTGCCTTAACTCCGTTATCTTACCTAATTTGCACTCACTGTATATAGACTTTTTGTTTTATTTTTTCTATTGTATTATTGACTGTATGTTTTGTTTATTCCATGTGTAACTCTGTGTTGTTGTATGTGTCGAATTGCTATGCTTTATCTTGGCCAGGTCGCAGTTGCAAATGAGAACTTGTTCTCAACTAGCCTACCTGGTTAAATATAGGTTAAATTAAAAATTAAACTGCCCTGAATGTCTCTGCTGATCCTACAGCTATTGTATGCAGTAATCATGTGCCTTTGAACCAGAGTTATACTGATAGCACTGAGGCGGTGTGGCCTAGTAGGAAGTCCACTGTGTGCAGCTCATCCAGCACTAACATGAATAGCATGAGTATGTCTACTTCTGCTAAGCTTCCCAGTAAAGCATTGCAAACAATCAAGCATCCCTGAAAAAGTGCTAAAAAAAAGCCCACGTTAACAGATGGAGCATAGGAAACAACGTTCATGAAGTCAATAACTTGCTGGTAACAGATGACATTCATATTCTGACTATCTCTGAAACTCACTTAGATAATACCTTTGATGGTACAGTGGTAGCAATACATGGTTATAACATTTACAGAAAATACAGAACTGCCAATGGGGGTGGCGTTGGGGTCTATATTCAGAACCACATTCCTGTAAAGATTAGAGAGGATCTCATGTTAAATACCGTTGAAGTAATATGGCTACAGGTTCATCTGCCTCACCTTAAGCCCATTCTTGTGGGAAGCTGCTATAGACCACCAAGTGCTAACAGTCAGTATCTGGATAATATTTGTGAAATGCTTGCTAATGTACTGTATGTGATTTCAACAGAGAGGTATATTTTCTGGGTGATTACAATATTGACTGGCTTTCATCAAGCTGCCCACTCAAGAAAAAGCTTCAAACTGTGCCCGCAACCTGTATCAGGTTATCAGTCAACCTACCAGGGCAGTTACAAACAGCACAGGTATGAAATTATCAATATGTATTGATCACATATTTACTAATGCTGCAGAAATTTTCTTTAAAGCAGTATCCAAATCCATCGGATATAGTGATCACAATATAGTAGCCATATCTAGGAAAACCAAAGTTCTTAAGGCTTTGTCTAATATAGTGTATAAGAGGTCATACAATACGTTTTGTAGTGATTCTTATGTTGAGGATGTAAAGTATATTTGCTGGTCTGTGGTGTTGCCAACCAGCTGTTGCACACATTTATGAAATTGCTTATTCCAGTTACTAATAAGCACGCACCCATTAAGAAAATGACAATAAAAACTGTTAAATCCCCTTGGATTGATGAGGAATTTAAAAATTGTATGGTTGAGAGGGATGAAGCAAAAGTTATGGCAAATAAATCTGGCAGCACAACCGATTGTGAAACATACTGCAAATTGAGAAATCATGTGACTAAACTGAATAAAAAGAGGGACTTACGAAAATTGCAATTGGCTCAGAACAGGGCAGCACGGCTGGCCCTTGGATGTACACAGACAGCTAACATTAATAATATGCATGTCAATCTCTCCTGGCTCAAAGTGGAGGAGAGATTGACTTCATGACTACTTGTATTTGTGAGCGGTATTGTCATGTTGAATGCAGCGAGCTGTCTGTTTGAACTACTGGCACACAGTAGTTCAAACACATACTCCACAAGGCAATAAATACAAATACAAACATACAGACACAAACATCAACAACATCACTCCTGCCCAGACCCCCCTGTTATCACCACTATCTCCAGTGCCTGCATTACTCTCCGCCACATGTCCTCAAATTTCACAATTTTGTTCCTCTCTGTCGCACACTCATATTCAGATAATGAAGCATGTGAATTTCCCATCGTCTTAACAATGGAGGACTGGTTGAGTTCTAGTTTTTAAGTATACGTTTTTTCAAGAGAACTGACGAGAAAATGATCATCTAACCCATCGGGTATCTCAATGCCCCTCATATGACGTCTTGAAATATGCAGACAGGTGGATTTAAAGTACATTTACACTGTAATACTTCTGACAGACAACTTTCTAACTCCGTCCATACCTTTTGGACTTTATAGCATTCCCAGAAGGCATGGATTATTGAGTAATTATTAGTTTGACACTTAAGACATGACACTGTCGTTGGGCTGTAGAATTTGTGAATTTTGTCTCTTGTATAATAAATTATATACATTAGTTTAAGCCTGTTATATTCAATGAAGTGCCCTTTAATATAGACCACATTGTCACGTTCCTGACCTTATTTCCTTTGTTTTGTCTTTGTTTAGTATGGTCAGGGCGTGAGTTGGGGTGGGCATTCTATGTTATGTGTTTCTATGTTGGGTTCATTTTCAATTAGCCTGATATGGTTCTCAATCAGGGGCAGGTGTTTTACGTTTCCTCTGATTGAGAACCATATTAAGGTAGGCTGTTCTCACTGTTTGTTTGTGGGTGATTGTTCCTGTGTCAGTGTTTGTGCCACACAGGACTGTTTCGTTCGTTCGTTCGTTCGTTCGTTCGTTCGTTCGTTCGTGTGTGTGTACGTTCCTGTTCGTGCGTTCTTGTTTTATGTTCTCAAGTACAGGTCTGTTCACATCGTTTTGTTATTTTGTATTTTGTCAAGTGTTCTTTGTGTTCGTCTTTCTTTAATAAATCATTATGTATTCAACCCACGCTGCATATTGGTCCGATCCATGCTCCTCTTCAGACGAGGAGGAGGACGAGCGTTACACACATGGAGAACTCAATAAATCTTTTTTATATGAATAAGACTTGCTAAAATGCCAAAATCCATAATTTTGACACATCCCTCTGTGATTTCCAGGAAGATTTTTACCTACCTAACCCCAAGTTTTCACCATGATTTTGTGAGGCAATAGCTATTTTGTTGCTTTGACAAAGTAATTTCCGACGATTATTGTTTATTTCGTGATTCATTTTAAGGTAGAATAAAACCTGTCTCTCGTTTTAAGGTCAACCCTGTTACATAAACTGAACTCTCATTCTAATACGGTGAAACGGTTCCCTTTTAAATATAAATAAAGAAACATTGAACATCTAATAGTTAAATCCTAGAGTCAAAGCAGGTGAACTGGTTCTACTGTTTTTGGCCATTTTCTGGTGTTTTGTTGTGGAAAACTGAGCGGGTCGAGCATAACACATCAATCCTGTTAACCAAAGATAGACAGGCTAGAAATGTTTTAACAATTTAATTTAAGCTTTTTTTGTTAAGCTTGCATTCAATTGCCTCTCCTTGTTGCACACAGCATGCTTCCATTCCTCCTGTTACAAGGGGATTTATGGCTGATTTAAGATGAAATTGTCAACCCTGTTATTTTATTTGGCACTTAGTAGGTACTTACTATAATACTTTTTTTATTTAAACGAAAATTTGTTTTTTATTAAGTTGAACATGTCCTCTTTATGACATAATGTTAAAATTAGGTGAAATCAAATGTTTTTTCCCCACCAAGTTACACCAAATTGGTGGAACAACTCATCTGCTGCCCCACAGAGATAAAACTAGAGAGAGGAAGAAAACTCTCTTTATTGGGTTAAATAGTGAATGAGCAGGAGCCTTTAAAATGGCCTCTGTCTGAATGAGTCCTATGAGGATCTATTGTGTTCTATTCTCTGTGAGAGCTTTGTGCATCACCTAAGGTAAATTAGGTGTGTGTGTCAATGCTACATGGGCCTATGTGTGTGTGTGTCTCTCTCTCACCTTCCCGTCTTCCCCGCCCTACTCTCCTCCTCTCTCCCCTCTTCTCATCTCTCCTCTTCAGATCCTTATTGCTCTATCAATCTCTCTGGCAGAAGATCAATATTAGCACAGCTGCTTTTCTTCACTCTTCCCTTTCTCCCACTCTATTCTCTCCCTTTCTCTCTTGTTCTCTATCTCTCCTTCCCCCATTTTATACCTCATCTAAGCCTTCAGAGGAGCAATGCTACAGTATGTTGTTCTATAGCGTTGCCATCTTGAGTTAGCGTTTTGTGGCTGAATTGTTTTAAATTTAGTTTTTAGTGTTGGTTGTGTTATTATGGTGTGTCTGTCACATAAGCACTAACATCTCCTTGATTAGTTTTTATGACAACACAATGTCAGTCATTGCCGGATCCACTCAATACCCATACATTTTTGAATTTGTATTTATCAGGCAGCAGCTACTCTTCCTGGGGTCCAAACACATTAAGGCTCTTACATTGCACGTGGAACAAAAGATGAAACAGTACATCACGTAACATTATTACATCACTACATAACTACAATACAAAATGTATAATACCACCATACAACAATATTACAATGTCTGTGTGTGTAGAGTGTGTGTGCTAGCGTGCGTGTGCGTATGCCTGTCTGTTCCTCTGTGTGTGTATCTTTTCACAGTCCCCACTGTTCCATAAGGTGTACTTTTGTCTGTTTTTTAAAATCTGATTCTACCAGTTACCTGATCTGGAATAGAGTTCCATGTAGCCATGGATCTACGTAGTACTGTGCGCCTCCCATACTCTGTTCTGGACTTGGGGACTCTGAAGAAACCTCTGGTGGCATGTCTTGTGGGGTATGCATGGGTGTTCAAGCTGTGTGCTAGTACTTTAAACAGACACATCGGTGCATTCAGCATGTCAACACTTAGTAGTGATGAAGTCAATCTCTCTTCCACTTTGAGTCATGAGGGATTTCCATGTATATTATTAGCTCTCCGTGTACATTTAAGGGCCAGCCGTGCTGCCCTCTTATGAGCCAATTGTAATTGTCCAAGGTCCCGTTTTGTGTCACCTGAACACATGACTGAACAGTAGTCCAGGTGCAACAAAACTAGGGCCTGTAGGACCTGCCTTGTTGATAGTGTTGTTAAACTTCTTTGGGATAGGGGGCAGAATTTTCACTTTTGGATGAATAGCGTGCCCAGAGTGAACTGCCTCCTACTCAGTCCCAGATGCTAATATATGCATATTATTATTAGTATTGGATATAAAACACTCTGAAGTTTCTAAAACTGTTTGAATGATGTCTGTGAGTATAACAGAACTCATATGGCAGGCAAAAACCTGAGAAAAAAATCCTAACAGGAAGTGGGAAATCTGAGGTTTGTAGTTTTTGAACTCAGCCCCTATCGAATTCACAGTGGGATATGGGTTATGCTGCACTTCCTAAGGCTTCCACTAGATGTCAACCATCTTTAGAACGTTGTTTCAGGCTTCTCATGTGAAGGGGGGCCGGATGGGAGCTGTCAGCATTCCAATTACAGAGACATTAGCAGGCAGTAAAGGGCGGCTAATTTGACAAGCTGAAATGATGCTCATTCATATCATTCTGCTCCAACAGCTATGGGTAAATATTTCCCCATGCAGAGTACAAATAGAAGTGTAAGATTTTAACACCTGAGATGAGAGAGAGAAGAGAGGAAGACAGAGGGACTAGGATGGAAAGGCAGGGGAGGTAGAGAGAGGGAGTGAGGGAGTGAGAGAGAGAAGGAGCAAGGCAGTTAGACGGTAATCCACTACATACATACGATACGTATTTATAAAGTGTCTGTGTCCTTGTGTACTATCTAGAAGTTGAAGAGTTTCAATATTTACATTATCTTGTTAGAACCAATTTATAAGGATCTAATTCTGAACACGGTGTGTGTGGCTGTTGCTGAAAGAAATTGTAGGTACTTTAATTTATGTTTTGACCCATAACAACTCTGCAAACAGAATTTAGCCTATAAAATTGGCCTACTAAACAGAAGGCAATTGACTATGATTCTCTGCATATATCATTACTGGCTGAAAAGGATGGATATGTAGCATCAGAGTAGTATGTAGTAGTCTTCAATCAGTGTAAAGTACAAATCAATCATTACATTACAGCCTTTTATGCCTCAGAGTATATGAGCCATAACCACGTTCGAAGGCCCTATGCACTGGGATGACATCATTGATTCATTGTGCTGTTACTGTCATGGATGAGGGAGTGGAGGGAGCAGAGAGCCCATCCCTCATAAGCTGTCAAAAAACTAAAGATGTTGCATTGCCACATACAGCGGATAGGTGCAGTGAAATGTGTTTAACTACAGGGTCAGCCATAGTAATAAAGCGCCCCTGGAGCAAATTAGGGTTCAGTGCCTTACTCAAGGGCAAATTGTCCGATTTTTCAACTTGTTGGCTCGGGTATTCAAACCAGCGATCTTTCGGTTAGTAGCCCAATACTCTAACCACTAGCCTACCTTCCTCCCCTGTCACACCCACACACACATGCACGCACGCAATGCATGTGCGCACACACACATACACTCACACATGCACCCACACACACACACGCAAACACGCGTGCATGTGCACGCACACACACACACACACACAATCACAATGGAGCTCATTGTCCCCCAGATGTCTGCATTGATCCTGTCAATCACTTCATTTGCTGCCCTATCAATACATGTTTCCACCTTGTTTGAGCTCTGATTGATTCAGCCACAAACAGCTGAGCAGACGCACGCACACACACACACACACACACACACACACACACACACACACACACACACACACACACACACACACACACACACACACACACACACACACACACACACACACACACACACACACACACACACACACACACACCTCTTCACAGGCTGACAGCTTCTCCTCTGTCTGTCTGAAAGACAACTGACAGAGGAGAGAAAAAGAGCGAGAGAAGGAGAAGAAAGAAAAAAGGGAGACAGACAGACAGACAGACAGTGTGAGCGGCCAAGCTAGTGATGACAGAGGATCAAAACAAACTCACTTCAGTCCTCATTCACTGACTCAAACACAAATACACAAGCTCAACCACCCCACCCACCCACCCCTCCACACACAAACACACACTGAAAAACATAGCTGAAACCCCACATGTTTTTTCCTGTCAATTGCTGACCGGTAAGGAATTGGCCAGACAAGAGCTGAGAGAGGGAGGGAGAGAGTGGGCAATGAGATGAGTGAAGGAAGAAAAGATAGGAAGAGAATGAGAGGGGGAGGAGGGGCTGATGGAGACATTCTGGGCTGTCAGGCTGGTGTGTCATGTGCCATGACAGATGACCAGACGATTGACAGTCTCCTTGGAGATGGGGGACGGGCCAGGCTTGTTCCCATGGCGACAGGAACCTGTGGCTGATGACACAGCAGAGTGCTTCAGGGTAGACGGTCAGCAGACTAACCCACTGAAATGTACTATCTATAGACACACACAAACACTTACGCATTCTCACACATACAGTTCTACAAGAATTAAGCCTCAGACAGGAGCTTTAATGATCATTGCAGAGACAGAACAACACAAAATTCACGCACACTCACACAAGAATGCCCACAATCCCTCACAAATCACACACTCCATTCCTTACCATCCCTCTCCCTCCCTCTCATCTGTCTCCCCTCTTTCCTCACCCTGTCAGACTGCGAAGACATGGGTGGTGGGAGAGAGGGAAAGAGAGAGAGAACGAATGGAAGAAAGAAAGACACGCTTATAAGAGTTTTCTTGTGGCCTGAAAATATCTCCCTCCCTTTCTCTCACCTTCCCTCTTTCTTTTTTTCTCTCACCCCTCTCTCCCTCCCCTCCCTCGTTCTCTTTCTCATTCTCCCCTTCTTTCTCTCTTCCCCCCCTCTCTCCCCACTCTTTTCTTCCTCCACAACCCCCTCACCTTGCGGTGCATTAATAGTCTAGTGGTAATAAATCAGGGCTGACACCCAGCCTGGCTCGGCCCCGCCGCTCTGCTCGCAGCCTTGATTCAAATCGTTTGTCTGAATCCGCATACTTTCCACTCCTGCCATAACTTTATGACATGCCTGACATGGAGAGCTGTGAAGTCGCTTCATGGGTAACTGCTCCAGAGCTGGGTGTGTCTCTAGTTTTCTTCTCTATCTTCATGCCATTTGTTCACACTTTTCTTTCTCTCTTTGGGGTTTCTTCTTGGGATAGTGTAGAAGCAGTGTTTTGCATGGGTTGGATCCTTGGTTTTAGATCACATGTGGTACTGTGTTATCACTCCCTCAGACTGCATTAACACAGGCAGCCGAATTCTGATCCTTTTTCCCACTCATTTATATTTTGACCAATCACATCAGATCTTTTCACATCAGCTCTTTTTCAGATATATTCTAGTAAGAACAATTAGTGAAAAAAAGATCAGAATTGGGCCGCTTGTGTAAATGCAGCCTTAGACACTATGTGCTTATTTTACTCATACAATACTCGTATCCGTTGTGTTATCAGAGCTTGTGCATTTGATATTTAAATACTTATTTTCTGTGCATTTGAGTATTTTCAAATAATGTGGCCCGAATCAAATCCTCCCATTGGGCTTCATAAATACATTTTTAGGGAGTTTTTCCGAGCCACCGAGCCACTGTTTTTCCGAGCCCAAACAGCATTGCTTGCTGTTTGGGGTTTTAGGCTGGGTTTCTGTATAGCACTTTGTGACATCTGCTTTGTGACATATAAAAAGGGTTAGGGTTAGGGCTTTATAAATACATTTGATTGATTCAAGCCTAGCCTCAACACAAACCCTTACCTTAGTCTCAACCCTAATACTAGCATCATGTCCACATGCAATTTCAACCCTAACCCCAACCCTAGCCTCATCCCTAACCCTAACCCTAGCCTCAACCATAACCCTAGTCTCAACCCCAACCCTAGCCTCAACCATAACCCTAGTCTCAAACCTAACCCTAGTCACAACCCTAAACCTAGTCTCAACCCTAACCCTAGTCTCAACCCTAACCCTAACCCTAGCCTCAACCATAACCCTAGTCTCAAACCTAACCCTAGCCACAACCCTAAACCTAGTCTCAACCCTAACCCTAGTCTTAACCCTAACCCTAGCCTCAACCATAACCCTAGTCTCAACCCTAACCCTAGTCTCAACCCTAAACCTAATCTCAACCCTAACCCTAGCCTCAGCCTTAACCCTAGCCTCAGCCCTAACCCTAGTCTCAACCCTAACCCTAGTCTCAACCCTAACCCTAGTCTCAAACCTAACCCTAGCCTCAAGCCTAACCCTAGCCTCAACCCTAACCCTAGTCTCAACCCTAACCCTAGTCTCAACCCTAACCTTAGCTTCATGTCCACATCCCGGTTCAACCCTATTCTCAACCCTAACCCTAGTCTTAACCCTAACCCTCAATCTTAACCCTAGCCTCAACCCTAACCCTAGCCTCAACTCTAACCCTAACCCTAGCCTCAACCCTAACCCTAGTCTCAACCCTAACCCTAGTCTCAACCCTAACCCTAGTCTTAACCCTAACCCTAGTCTCATTCCTAACCCTAGCCTCATTCCTAACCCTAATCTCAACCCTAACCCTAGTCTCAACCCTACTAACCCTAGTCTCAACCCTAACCCTAGCTTCATGTCCACATCCCGGTTTAACCCTAGCCTCAACCCTAAGCCTAACCTTCTCTACCCTCCTGTTGATCTTTATCCCCCTGTTGATCTCAGGTTGCCTACCTTCCCTCCCTGCCACTAGCACCCCCAGACCCAGCAAACCAGGCCATGGCCCACACTGCATTCCAAATGGCACCTTATTCCATATGTTTTTTTCTCCAGAAGTAGTGCACTACCCACATGAAAAAAGACTGTATACTGTATACTTTAGAATACTAAACTACACACTGTAGCATTGCTCGATCATGTGTAGTACTTACTATAGAATGTTGTAGTACACTGTAGAATACTACAGTAAAAATTACAGTATTATCCACAAAAAAACACTGCAGTAAATGCTACACTAATATCCGCAAAAACACTACAGTAAATACTACAGTATAGTACAACCCTCAAAAACACATGATTTACTATAGTACATACTACAGTTTTTTACGACAGTATTTATACTATAGTTAACTGTAAATACTATAGTATGCTACAGTATATACTACAGTAAATACTATAGTGAATACTATAGTATTTGTACCGTAGTGTATTATAGTATTTTTTCATGTGGGTATAAAGGAAATAGGGCGTCATTTGGGACACATGACCAGGCCCCATCACACCCAGCTCAGTCCAGCTCAGTCCAGCACACTGCAGCCCGGGCTCCATCACACCCAGCTCAGTCCAGCTCAGTCCAGCACACTGCAGCCCAGGCCCCATCACACCCAGCTCAGTCCAGCACACTGCAGCCCAGGCCCCATCACACCCAGCTCAGTCCAGCTCAGTCCAGCACACTGCAGCCCAGGCCCCATCACACCCAGCTCAGTCCAGCACACTGCAGCCCAGGCCCCATCACACCCAGCTCAGTCCAGCACACTGCAGCCCAGGCTCCATCACACCCAGCTCAGTCCAGCTCAGTCCAGCACAATGCAGCCCAGGCCCCATCACACCCAGCTCAGTCCAGCACACTGCAGCCCAGGCCCCATCACACCCAGCTCAGTCCAGCTCAGTCCAGCACACTGCAGCCCAGGCCCTCTCCTGTCAGGCCTGGCCAATGGAAAGCAGATGGCTGTCCTCTGACGGCTGCTTCAGTCCAAGAAAGGAAACTTTTCATTTGGCGTCATCCATCATCGCGCAGGGGGAGAGTAACGCCTGACACTGGGCATCTGGGCTTTCTCACAGTCAAACGTCCTCGGATGGCACATTCATGCACACACACAACCAACACACACACACACACACATCAAACACACCAAACACACAACCAACACACACATATGGGGGCCTGTGAAAATATTCTTGCTCACGCTCATGCCTTTCATTAGTGGTATTATTCTTTTCAGCACTCAGTATGCAGTGAAAGGCCTTTCTATTCCCGCTCTTGTGGGAGAGACATGTTGTTTCCCCACCTTCTCTGTCTCCTCATCTCTCCTTTCTCCATCTCTCCTTTTCTCCAACTCTCTTTCCCCCTCCCTCTCTCTTTCTCTTTGGGTCTGTGGCATCTCTGCTGGTAAGGCTAGAGTCTCATTACCTCTCAGCATCACTCACTTCTCTTTCATCCCTAGAGAGAAATAGAGAGATAGGAGAGCGAGAGAGATGGAGGGGGAGAAAGAGAGGGAGGGAGAGAGGAGAGAAGGCGAGAAAAGGAGAGAGAGGGGAGAGAAAGAGAGAGAGAAGGAAAGAAAGGAAGAGAGAGAGAGAGAGAGAAAGAAGGAGGGAAAGAGAGAGAGGAAGAGAGAGGGAGAGAGAGAGAGGAAAGCGAGAGGAACGAGAAAAAGAGAGGGAGAGAGAGGAAAGAGAGAGAGGAAGAAAGAGAGTGAGAGAGAGGAACGAGAGAGAGGAACGAGAGAGCACGAGAGAGGGAGGGCTGGTGAGAAACCCAATGAGTAATGTACCGGACAGCTGAGGATCATTAATCACTGTCTCACTTGAAAGGGAGGGGAGTAGGAGGAGAGGGGTGACTCCTGACAGGGAACAACACACACACACGCACACGGACTCACAAACTGTGAGGATTTCTGACCCAAGCAGGTCAACAGGCCTTTCTGCTCTGTGTTGGGATGTTGGGGTGGTCCTGCTCTCTGCTCTGATCCCTCCTGGCCACTCATGTCTCTATGCTGCTGACACTAGAGGACTCGTAATTTGAGTACTCATAATTTAAAAGGACAGCGACCGTAATACCATCACACTCCATGTAGGAGAGAGTGCACATTTTGTAAAACACCTAATGACAGAATTACAATCATGGTCTTGAATTGGACTCACTTTTCTCTGTTCTTGGTCTTGACTCAGTCTTGCCCACACTCCAGTCTTGGTCTTGACTCAGTCTCAACCCCCCCCCTCCGGTCTTGGTCTTGACTCAGTCTCGACCCACCCTCCAGTCTTGGTCTTGACTCAGTTTCGACCCACCCTCCAGTCTTGGTCTTGACTCAGTCTCGACCCCCCCTCTGGTCTTGGTCTTGACTCAGTCTCAACCCCCCCTCTGGTCTTGGTCTTGACTCAGTCTCGACCCCCCCCCCCCGGTCTTGGTCTTGACTCAGTCTCGACCCCCCCCGGTCTTGGTCTTGACTCAGTCTCGACCCCCCCCGGTCTTGGTCTTGACTCAGTCTCACCCCCCCCCCCCCCCGGTGTTGGTCTTGACTCAGTCTCAACCCCCCCCGGTCTTGGTCTTGACTCAGTCTCGACCCCCCCCCCCGGTCTTGGTCTTGACTCAGTCTCGACCCACCCTCCAGTCTTGGTCTTGACTCTGACTCAATTTTCTCCGGTATTGGTCTTGAATCGGTCTCGCTTTAGATGGTCTTGAACACAACACTGCTTTGAGGAGTTGACTTCACACTCTGGGCAAAAAAAGCACAGCAAGACAGCCATTCATGACACGTCAACGTGCTACCTGCCCACACAGGAACAAAGAGCAGGAATGTTACACTCACACACATTTTACATTGACATTTGAGCCATTTAGCAGACACTTATCCAGAGCAGTTAGTGCATTCAGTTACCAGTCATCTTAAGATGGCTAGGTGGGACAACCACATATCACAGTCATAGTAAGTACATGTTTCCCCAATAAAGTAGCTATCAGTAAAGTCAGACCTAGTAAAAAAAAATATAATAAAGTGTGAGTGTTAGTTCACAAAAGGCTTTTTTTAGGGTGTGAGAGGGGATGCTGTGGGATTATTTAAGATACTCTTTGAAGAGGTAGGGTTTCAGGTGTTTTCAGAAGATGGGCAGGGATTTAGGGGGAAGCTGGTTCAACCATTGGGGTGCCAGGACAGGGAAGAGCTTTGACTGGGCTGAGCGGGAGCTGCCCTCCCGTAGGGGTGGGAGGGCCAAGAGACCAGAGGTGGCAGAAGGGAGTGCTCGGGTTGGGGTGTAGGGATTGAGCATAGCCTGAAGGTAAGGAGGGGCAGTCCCTCTTGCTGGTCCGTAGGTCAGCACCATGGTCTTGTAGAGGATGGGAGATTCAACTGGAAGCTGTTGGAGTGTGTGGAGGAGCGGGGTGACACCAAACTGACGACACACATGGATGGAGCGTGCACCCATGCATGCAGAAACATCCATGAAGCATACGCACCCACACCCACACACACACACACATGCATCCACACCAGCCCACACACACACATGCATGCACACCAGCCAGGTCACCTGTGATACAAGTCTGTATTAGATGTCTATCAATGTCTCAGGATGTCGGGAGATGACGTGGAAACCGGCCACTAAAGGCAACAGTCTATTTTTATCTACTTCACTTGCTTTGGCATTGTTAACATATGTTTCAAGTCCCTTGAATTGAATTGAATTGTGTGTGTGTGTGTGTGTGTGTGTGTGTGTGTGTGTGTGTGTGTGTGTGTGTGTGTGTGTGTGTGTGTGTGTGTGTGTGTGTGTGTGTGTGTGTGTGTGTGTGTGTGTGTGTGTGTGTGTGTGTGTGTGTGTGTTAATATAATGTGTAGTCTATAACGTAGTTTCGGGAGGAGCGCTTTAAGCTTCAGATGACACATCTAATCCACAGCAGGAACTTCCATATATGGGCATTGTCTTCCGTATTGTAATGCAGTCTTAGAGCAGGAACTCCATATTTGGGTACACACTTTCGTATTGGAATGTGGCCCGGAACAGGAACTTCATATGTGGGCACAGACACCCATATTTGAATACGGCCTGTTCGCAAGTAACTCCATATAAAGACATGCCAATTTGCTCACCTGCATCCAACAAAGCCGCCTTACTCCCCTTGCTTGATCAACCGCCCTCATAGTTTTCTTCACTCCTGCAAGTTCATTCTCGGCCTGGTTTTCCATGTCCGCCACCTCACCACAGCCGATGGATCCTGCTGTGACTGGCCCAGCATGCTGCCCCACTGCCGGGGTCCGATGCTGTGGTTCCGCCCTCAGGCTCCCCCGACTTGGAGTTCCTGGGCGAAGCCCTTGTTACTGTGGCCTCCTCTTCCTCTCTCCATTTCCTCTAGGATAAATGAAAGACAAAAGAAAATCCAACTACCTGCAGCTCCTCTTGCCTTCTCAGCCACTATTTCCCCTCTCCCCTCCTCCCTCACCTCTCCTGCAGCTTCTCGGCCACTTTCCCCCCTCCGATGCCTTCGCCACTCCCGCGGATCCTCCCGCCTTTACGGCCACTTTCCTCCATGATGCACCTCCACGGTGCACCTCCCGCATCCAGCGCACCTCCACGGTGCCCCTCCACAGCACACTTCCACTGCCATCTCCATAGTGCCCATCCACAGCACACCTCCACTGCCATCTCCATAGTGCCCATCCACAGCACACCTCCACTGCCATCTCCATAGTGCCCCTCCACAGCACACCTCCACTGCCATCTCCATAGTGCCCCTCCACAGCACACCTCCACTGCCATCTCCATAGTGCCCCTCCACAGCACACCTCCACTGCCATCTCCATAGTGCCCCTCCACAGCACACCTCCACTGCCATCTCCATAGTGCCCCTCCACAGCACATCTCCACTGCCATCTCCATAGTGCCCCTCCACAGCACACCTCCACTGCCATCTCCATAGTGGCCCTCCACAGCACACCTCCACTGCCATCTCCATAGTGCCCCTCCACAGCACACCTCCACTGCCAACTCCATAGTGCCCCTCCACAGCACACCTCCACTGCCATCTCCATAGTGCCCATCCACAGCACACCTCCACTGCCAACTCCATAGTGCCCATCCACAGCACACCTCCACTGCCTTCTCCATAGTGCCCATCCACAGCACACCTCCACTGCCATCTCCATAGTGCCCATCCACAGCACACCTCCACTGCCATCTCCATAGTGCCCATCCACAGCACACCTCCACTGCCATCTCCATAGTGCCCATTCACAGCACACCTCCACTGCCATCTCCATAGTGCCCATCCACAGCACACCTCCCCTGCCATCTCCATAGTGCCCATTCACAGCACACCTCCACTGCCATCTCCATAGTGCCCATTCACAGCACACCTCCACTGCCATCTCCATAGTGCCCATCCACAGCACACCTCCACTGCCATCTCCATAGTGCCCATTCACAGCACACCTCCACAGTGCCCATTCACAGCACACCTCTACTGCCTTCTCCATAGTGCCCATCCACAGCACACCTCCACTGCCATCTCCACAGTGCCCCTCCGCCTTCCCTGCTGTCCTCCTTGCATTCTGACAGTTCCCCGCTTCTCCAGATGAGCCATTCCAGCATCCGCAACCTGTACCCTTTGTCTTCCTGGACCATTTTTGGGGCAACCAATTTCAGCCCTTCGCGTAAGTCTTAACACTCATTTGACCAACATGGTAACCCATCTAAAGATGCACCAAACTGGGAAATAAACTCACAGCAAGAAGATGCAAGAAGATGCTGAAGATGGCAACGACAGAGCTACAGCGCTCACTCCAGAGGATAACGTAGGTCAAAACTTTGTGCATATTCACTGGCTCCTGGAATAACTACGATAACAGAATAACTAATATACCTCCCTGTCGTTCTCCACTTCGACCTTTACCTGCACTGGGCCATCCAGCACAACCTTGGTCCATGACCAGGGCCTTTCCCTACGCCGGGTAGTCCAGCACATCACCAGTCAACAACTGGGGGTTGACCCTACCAGGAAGGGGAATTCAGCACAACCTTTGTCCAGGACCAGGGACTCTACCTTGCTTACATTATCTTGCCCACTCTTCCACCTCCGTCCACTCTTTTCACCTCCTCCGTGCCAAACGCACCATATGCCACTCGATGTGCTCCACTGTAGTGCACGTCTACAAGCAAACACTTCAACCAGTTTGAGTGGATAACTCAGCTCATTCACTGAAGTGCAACTCGGCCAGTCCAACTTGACACCCTACCAGAGCTCTGGCATCTTGCCTGGACCAAACCCGGGACCTCCTGGACCAAACCCGGGACCTTCCCTTCTCCCAGACGGAACAGATGCCCCTGCACCACCAGGCAGCAATCACACGGCCTTCCCAACACGTGCTTTGCCAGCCCGAGGAAGGGGCTGAACCTCCTGCATGTGCCCATCTTCTATCTAGCAGTTGGGAACACGCTCCCAAGCAGTGTCTCCATGCAATGACTTATCTCGGACCGGACCAGTGGCAACTTGTTTTCAGAAAGTCTCTCTTTCCTGCATCTTTCAACATGCTAGCTAAAACATCAAATATTAGATAGCTATTGCATTACCTAACTAGCCTTCATAATGTGCAACACATTACCAAATGTAGCTTTCAATTATTAGACCCTGACTTTAGCACTACCAAAAGACTTGGGACTCGACTTAAACTAGACTAGTGTACAAGACTGGGACTCGAACACCAGGGACTTGGGACTCGACTCGGATTGGAGGCTTAGTGTCTTGACTACATCACTGCTCCCACATCATCCCCACAGCCATCGCGTTGCTTCTCCACACCCTGCCAGCAGGCTCAGCACAACCACAGTTCACGACCGAGGGCTGACCCTGACGGGAGGCCAGCTACCAACCCTGAACCCCATCCAAGTCAAAACCCACATACCAAACTCTATCAACTACTACCCCTACCGACAAGTTCATCAGATGGCAAGAAGCCGAACTCGTGAAAATACTCTATAGTCCTATTAAATCAGAAAAATAACATGTAATGGAGCCAAGTCACAGAAGTCACACAGAAGCCTAACTAACTGGGTGGTAGAGCTGATTCAACACGTTTATGGACAAACGTTGGATTGTGCATTGAGACTGGGAGAGCTTGTTGATGATTCAACATCAAACAGACCCCGTGAATTATCATCATCCATCAACATTATGGCCAACCTACAAATCATCATGTCCATTTCCTTCCTCTCTCTACCCACAGCCTAATAAAGATATAGTTTTCCATGGGCTCCTGGCATGGCGCTGTGGCTGTCTGTCAGACACCAGAGAAGAGGGAAAGACTATGTGGAATGGGATGGAGAGAGAGGGAAGGAGGGAAAGAATGAGAGAGTGAGGGAGAGAGGGAGAGAAAGGGAGAGAGAGAGGCCCAGTGAGGTGTGGTGTGGGTGGTCTGTGGTGAGACAGCACATACACACACACTATTCAAGTACAACATGGTTGACCACATTACTGCTATTATTATCACAATGATATATTTCTAACTTTCGTTTACAGCTGTACAAATTGCAGAGAAGGGTAACACGTGTCTCAGACGTTTGCACTTTTCTTAAATTTTCTTTTGAGATTTTGGGGTCAGATGGGAGGTATAACTACACTCCTCTTTGTGTCAGAGCCTCATACAATAACTGTGTAATGGAAAATGTAAGTTGGGATAATGTTAAACAGTTTGGTTTTAAATAGTGTTTTCATAGACTTCTACTCGTCACACCCACCTGACTTTATTTAGGGAGAACTGGGACTGAGTCCCAAATGGCACCCTATTCCCTATATAGTGCACTAAATATGGAATATCTCTGGTCAAAAGTGGTGCACTACAGTGCCTTTGGAAAGTTTTCAGACCCCTTAACTTTTTCCACATTTTGTTCCGTTACAGCCTTATTCTAAAAATGCTGAAATTGTTTTTTTTCCCTCATCAATCTCCACACAATAACCCATAATGACAAAGCAAAAACAGGTTTTAGATTTCTTGCTATTTATTTTTTTTTTTAATGAAATATGACATTTACATAAGTATTCAGACTCTTTACTCAGTACTTTGTTGAAGCACTTTTGGCAGCAATTACAGCATCGAGTGTTCTTGGGTATGACTGTACAAGCTTGGCACACCCGTGTTTGGGGAGTTTCTCCCATTCTTCTCTGCAGATCATCTCAAGCTCTGTCAGGTTGGATGGGGAGGGTTGCTGAACAGCTATTTTCAGGTCTCTCCAGAGATGTTCGATCGGGTTCAAGTCTGGGCTCTTGCTGGGCCACTCAAGGACATTCAGAGACTTGTCCCAAACCTACTCCTGCGTTGTCTTGGCTGTGTACTTAGGGTCATTGTCCTGTTGGAAGTTGAACCCCAATCGGAGTTCCTGACTAGTCTCCCAGTCCCTGCAGCTGAAAAACATCTCCGTTCATTAGACCAGAGAATCTTGTTTCTCATGGTCTGAGAGTCTTTTACTGAGGAGTGGCTTCCGTCTGGTCACTCTACCATAAAGGCCTGATTGGTGGAGTGCTGCAGAGATGGTTGTCCTTCTGGAAGGTTCTCCCATCTCCACGGAGGAACTCTAGAGTTCTGTCAGAGTGACCATTGGGTTCTTGGTCACCTTCCTGACCAAAGCCCTTCTCCCCCGATTGCTCAGTTTGGCCAGGTGGCCAGCTTTCTCATCCATAGCCTAAAAACGCATCTCACATCTGAAGGCTGGGGGGCATTTAGGACGTCTTCTACTGCGGATTGCTAAAATATCCTTATGATAACGATCATACTTCCTCAAATCAAATATTGTGGTGTCACTATACCGAAGATGGTTTGGTATGGTTTAGAAACTTGGGAACCATGGTTGAGTTATCAGTGTAGCCTGTTTTCAGGCTACACTGATAAAGTATCTTGTTGAAGTGTCTTCATGCCTATGTTGAAGTATCTTCATGCCTAGAAAAAAACCTTCAGGCTTTAGTCATAACTGTCAATTTATTGAAAAAAAAGAAAGAATTATGAAAAAAAATGAACGAATCCAGTCCAAATTGTCCTCTGGAAAAACGGATATGCTGGGGTAATAATTACATAACCAACGTGTTATAGTAATACTAGTCCTGTGCGAATAGGGCTTAATACTGACTTGTATTACGGTTGACCTGGCTGAAGTAAACACACACACACTCTTCCCTATACAGTATATACCATTGGTTGATTACAGAGTGAGAATAATGAGGTAACACAGTGAGCAAATTCTCTCATGTCAGTGTAATGAGATTTGGGGGCTTCACCGTGCATCCAGAGGTCGAGGACAGAGATGCTCACACTGCCTTATCTGCTCCACCCTTTTCCCTCTGCCTGACGCAGCTGACACTCAGGGAAATTGCCATCTCGCCCTGACAGGATACTTGTTGGATGGCTGAGGCGCTGCCCCTCTCTCTCTACCCCCTCTCCCCCATTCCTCCCTCCTCTACATGTTCTTCTCCCTGACAGCCCTCCTTGATTTATGACTCCAATTCTCCAGCACAGATACAGATGCGGGCCGCAGTCCCCAACTGTATATATGCATGTTCTTTTTTCTTTACCCTCTCTACACCCTCCCTCCCTCCCTCCCTCCCTCCCTCCCTCCCTCCCTCCCTCCCTCCCTCCCTCCCTCCCTCCCTCCCTCCCTCCCTCCCTCCCTCCCTCCCTCGGTGTGCTGGTGTGTTGATTGATTATCCTAGCAGGACTGTCTGGAGTATTTTTGATCCCTTTGAAATGTAATCTCTCAGAGCAGCATGAGGAGTGCCTTACAGCCATGCACAGACCCACACACAGCCATGCAAGGATAACGTGGGTTGAGTGTATGTGTCAAATCAAATCAAATCAAATCATATTTGTCACATGATTTGTAAATAACAGGTGTAGACTAACAGTGAAATGCTTACTTGTGTGTGCATGTGTGAGCGTGCATGTGTGTGTGAGCGTGTTTGTGTGCGTGCATGTGTGTGCGTGCATGTGTGCGTTTTGTGCATGTGTGCACATGCGTCTGGGTGGAAGCAGGTTTAAGACAGCGGGGTAGTAGTGGGTTGAGGTAGTGATTTGGCATCCTGTTTCATGGCCTGTGTAAAGAAATTATATCTCCAGGGACTTCTCAAGTCTCACATGAAGGTTGAATAACAGATTAATAAAATCACACTGTCATTGTGGGAGGAGAGATTCTTGGTGAAGCGCCCGAAACCACAAGTAGTCAAGACGACAAGGCAGAAAGATGAGTTGAAAACATGTCAGACCCAGACGAGGTCAGAGAGGAAAGAAGGAAACAGGCGGGAGGAAAGGAGGAACAGGAGGGAGGTGAGGAGGAAATAGGAGGGGGGTGAGGAGAGGAGAGGATGAAAGGAGGAACAAGAGGGAGGACAGAGGTGATAGAAGGAGAGGAGGAAATAGGAGGGAGAAGGGAGGTGAGGAAAGGAGGAAATAGGAGGGTGGTGCGGAGAGGAGGAAATAGTTGGCAGGAGGGGGGTGAGGAGAGGAGGAAATAGTTGGCAGGAGGGAGGTGAGGAGAGGAGGAAATAGTTGGCAGGAGGGGGGTGAGGAGAGGAGGAAATAGTTGGCAGGAGGGAGGTGAGGAGAGGAGGAAACAGGAGGGAGGTGAGGAGAAGAGGAAACAGGAGGGAGAGGAGGAGAGGAGGAAACACGAGGGAGGTGAGGAGAGGAGGAAACAGGAAGGAGAGAAGGAGAGGAGGAAACAGTAGAGACCAGAAGAGAGTAAGTGATAAGGATGAGTGAAAGAGGTTAAGAAATAGAAGAAAGGAGAAGAGGAGGAGGAGGAAACGCATCAGAAGCTATCTTCACTCCCAGTCCTCTCTGATCTCTTTCCTGTGTTTGCTTATTTGCTGACAAAGAACAAACTGTAGATTAGTATGCTGCCTTCTGACACCACACTGCTCCGGTTCATATGGCGACATATGGAACAAGACGCAGAACCCACAATCTATGAATGGCTATGAAAGTACTCCCATTTGGCACCACCTGCAGTCTATGCTGTGCCAGATACGCTCTGCAGAGACACGCATGGGAGCACCCAGACAGTGACCCAGAAGTATGCGATTTAGTGAAGAATGCCTTCTATGTGGATAACTGCTTACAGAGCGTCCCATCCACGGCTGAAGCGAAAGCACTCCTTGATAAAGTACGGAATCTCCTGTCCAAAGGGGGATTTGAGGTCCGACAGTGGGCGAGTAACAGAGCGGAGGTTATTCAGCACCTCCCGCCACAAGCCAGGTCCAGTAGCAGTGAACTATGGCTATCGCAGTCTGGCGCTAACCCACAAGAGCCCACTCTAGGACTGAGATGGAGCTGTATACCGGATACCCTTGGGTACAAGCACCGCACAGCCCTGAGTACCGAAACCCCCACTCTGCGCACCATCTATCGGACACTGGCCAGTCAATACGATCCCCTTGGGTATATCCTGCCATACACAACCTGGGCCAAAGTCTTAGTCCAGGACCTGTGGCAGACCAATAGGGACTGGGATGAACTGATGACCTGGTGGAACGATGGATCTGTTGGGAAACAGAGTTATCGGAGCTCTCTGAAGTCCAAATGCCAAGATGTTATGTACCACCCTGTGCTGACCAACTGGGATCATGCCTGGAACTGCATGTGTTCTGTGACGCTTCGGAGCACGCTTATGGGGCGGTTTCCTATCTCCGAGTGGAGGATAAAGCAGGCCACACCCATGTCTCCTTTGTCATGGCCAGGTCCAGGGTCACACCCAAGAAGCAGTTGTCAATGCCTAGGCTGGAACTCAGCGCTGCCCTTTCCGGAGCCTAGTTGGCCTATACCTTGCGAGCCGAGCTCACCTTGCCAATCCAAAGGGTCATCTACTGGAGTGATTCGACCACTGTACTGACCTGGCTCAAGTCGGAGTCCTGCAGGTATAAGGTGTTCATCGGAACTCGCATTGCGGAGATCCAAGACCTAACAGAAGTCCAGGACTGCAGGTATGTTGACAGCATAAACAATCCTGCTGATGACGTTACTAGTGGTAAAACCCTTTAGGAACTGGCTCAACCCCATCGCTGGAACTTAGGACCACCATTCTTGTCCCAACCAGAGAACGAGTGGTCGACAGCCCCCAGCCCCCAGCCCCCAGCCCCCAGCCCCCAGTGAGTTGAGGAAGTCTGCTCAATGCTACAACATCTCTATGGGACCAACAACAGCTCTCCCTGACCTAGCACAATCCCAAACACTGCCGGATCTGATCGCTGCCACAAACCAGACCTCAGATGTGGTGGCATCCATACCCACCTCCCTCGCGACAGAGACACTATTCCTCCAGCATGCACAAGTAGTTAGCTTCCCTGAGGAGCTAAAAGCTCTGAAAGCCGGTAGGGAAATGGCTATGGACAGCCATCTTTTCTCTCTTGCCCCAGAATATAACCAAACCCTCGGAGTGATCAGAGTCGGCGGGAGGCTGCGCCAAGCAGAAGTCTTGGATCCCGATGCTATCCGCCCAATTATCCTTGACTCCAGACACCCTATTATCAGCCTCCTCATCAAGAGTTTTGATGAGAGGCTTCTCCACCAAGGGCCAGAGAGAGTCTATGGGGAGATGAGGCGGAAGTACTGGATACTTGGAGGACGAGGAGCCATTCGTAAGCACCAATACGCCTGTGTGGAATGTCAGAGATGGCGGGCCGGAGCCACTGTGCCCAAAATAGCAGATTTACCCCCTGCTCGTTTGCGCCTCCTCAAACCACCCTTCTGGTCAACAGGAGTAGAATGCTTTGGCCCCTTGACGATCAAGCTAGGTCGTCGAGTGGAAAAGCGCTGGGGCATTCTTATTCAAGGGTTTGACAACTAGATGTGTCCACCTGGACCTACTGGAGAGTTTGGATGCCTTCCTCATTGCCCTACGGCGGTTTATCTCCCGACGGGGGAAACTCTACGAGATCCTGGCCGACAGGGGCACAAACTTCAAGGCATGAGAAGCCAGTTTAGAGGAAGCCTTCCAAGCCATGGAACCCATCCTCCAGGATCAGCTGATGGACCAACAAATCTCATTCAAATGAACCTCGGAAACTCCAGGAGCTCCTCATTTTGGAGGAACATGGGAGCGAGAGATTAAATCTGTAAAGACGGCCTTATGAGTCGTCGTGGGAGACCAAACTGAAACTGTCTTGCGGACCGTCCTGATAGAGGTGGAAGGGATACTGAACTCCAAACCCTTGAGATATCTCTCATTCGGGATTACCTACCAAGCCTACAGCACAGAGGGAAATGCGGAGAGAAACGGACAGCCTGGAAACTGGCCAAGTAGTGGATCCTCAGTTGCCTCGAGCCTTCTGGCCGGTGGGCCATATCACCAAGACCATGCCTGGGACCGATGGTCTTGTTAGATCAGTGGAGATCCAGATAAAGAACTGGACATATATCCGGCCAGTTGCCCGACTAATACCTCTCCCTGAGATGACAGAGGACGGGGAGCAATGAGCCTTTTTGAGGAGTGTGGAATTTAACACATTTCCAGAGTGGCTGTAGAAAAGGCCCATGGATTTGGTTGAAGAATCCTATAATTCATGGCCACTTGCTCAGCTGGGCCAGGGGCGCTTTATTTAGGTCAGGTGGAAATGTCCGACAGATCTCAACTCATTAAAAGGAGGAAATCGTCATCGCCCGATCTCGCCGTCTAATCCAGACGTTCTGTGCGTACATGAATCCACCACAGACTACCCAGTAAATATACCACTTTATGGTTAAAGGAATTCCTCCCTCAGTCTCATCCATTCCTCTGTCACCTGACCCGTGACCACCTGTTCACCTTCACTGTCAGTCATCCTACCTGTCCAGCTATCCACAAAGATTCCACTAAACTTTCACAAACAGTGGTATGGGTCTTGGCTCCTGTCGTTGTCTTTTGTCTCCGTCTGATGCAAACTGAGAGACCTGCAGCTCTTACAATACTCCTAATTTATGGGTTTCTCTCTCTCTCTCTATGTGTGTGTGTGTGTGTGTGTGTGTGTGTGTGTGTGTGTGTGTGTGTGTGTGTGTGTGTGTGTGTGTGTGTGTGTGTGTGTGTAGGGGCCACCAGGGATTTTGGGCCCCAAGAAAAGATATCACATTGGGCTCCACCACCACAGGCCACACCAACCCTGCACAATTGCTGTAACCACCAACTAGAAAATAAGCAGCTGAAAAAGTGGAAATGGAAAACGAAATGGACATGAAAAGGCCTGATGGTGGCTCTAGAGGAAAGGTCAAGTGGTCACCAAATCAATAGGTTTCTTCCACTTGAGGTCTTGATTGTGCACAACAAATGTTATGACAATCCAGCCATTACTTTGAGACATATCTTGTTCTCAGTCTGTTCTCAGTCTTGTTCTCAGCCTGTGGGCATCATGTGTGTAGTGTTCCAATATCCATAGCCATTTAACAGTTATCACTGGCCCTTGCTCAGCCTTACTCACCAAGACCCCAGTGCCGAGCCTTCTTGCTAGCAAAGTCACTGATCAAGTCTTTGAAGTCTAGCTTTCTAGCTAACTGACGTTCAATGGACATCATGGCAAGACTGCAAAGCCTGTCCTGGGACATAGTGGACCTCAAATAGTTTTTTATCAGTTTTAGCTTACTGAAAGCTCTCTCGCCACCAGCAACAGTTACAGGCAGTGTGCAAAATATATGTAAAGCAATGCACACTTCTCCAAATATGCTTTGCAGCTGCATCTTACAAATTACATTCAGGAGACCAAGAGAGGACAAGTTAGGGGGGAAAGTGGC
>NC_092104.1:23892101-23909601 GCF_045679555.1 Salvelinus alpinus
GTTAGAGCTGCGACAGACATATGGCGTGTTAGAGCTACGACAGACATATGGCGTGTTAGAGCTATAACATGCATATGGCGTGTTAGAGCTGCGACAGACATATGGCGTGTTAGAGCTACGACAGACATATGGCGTGTTAGAGCTGCGACAGACATATGGCGTGTTAGAGCTACGACAGACATATGGCGTGTTAGAGCTATAACATGCATATGGCGTGTTAGAGCTGCGACAGACATATGGCGTGTTAGAGCTATGACAGAGATATGGCGTGTTAGAGCTACGACAGAGATATGGCGTGTTAGAGCTGCGACAGACATATGGCGTGTTAGAGCTATAACATGCATATGGCGTGTTAGAGCTGCGACAGACATATGGCGTGTTAGAGCTATGACAGAGATATGGCGTGTTAGAGCTACGACAGACATATGGTGTGTTAGAGCTACGACAGACATATGGCGTGTTAGAGCTGCGACAGACATATGGCGTGTTAGAGCTACGACAGACATATGGCGTGTTAGAGCTATAACATGCATATGGCGTGTTAGAGCTGCGACAGACATATGGCGTGTTAGAGCTATGACAGAGATATGGCGTGTTAGAGCTACGACAGAGATATGGCGTGTTAGAGCTGCGACAGACATATGGCGTGTTAGAGCTATAACATGCATATGGCGTGTTAGAGCTGCGACAGACATATGGCGTGTTAGAGCTATGACAGAGATATGGCGTGTTAGAGCTACGACAGACATATGGCGTGTTAGAGCTGCGACAGACATATGGCGTGTTAGAGCTATGACAGACATATGGCGTGTTAGAGCTATGACAGACATATGGAAAGACTCCAGTAAGTCAGTGGGGTGCAGCTCTCTCTCCGCCTGCCTGTGTGACACCCTTAAGAGAACACAAGCAGAACCCAGCCCTCATTAAACACAAGCTCATTACCCCAGTCTGTCCTTGCCCCCACAAAGCTCCAGGCTGTGTGTGTGTCCTAATCTGCGCAGGTCCTAATCCAGGCACTTGTCATCTCCCGTCTGGATTACTGCAACTCGCTGTTGGCTGGGCTCCCTGCCTGTGCCATTAAACCCCTACAACTCATCCAGAACGCCGCAGCCCGTCTGGTGTTCAACTTTCCCAAGTTCTCTCACGTCACCCCGCTCCTCCGCTCTCTCCACTGGCTTCCAGTTGAAGCTCGCATCCGCTACAAGACCATGGTGCTTGCCTACGGAGCTGTGAGGGGAACGGCACCTCCGTACCTTCAGGCTCTGATCAGGCCCTACACCCAAACAAGGGCACTGCGTTCATCCACCTCTGGCCTGCTCGCCTCCCTACCTCTGAGGAAGTACAGTTCCCGCTCAGCCCAGTCAAAACTGTTCGCTGCTCTGGCACCCCAATGGTGGAACAAACTCCCTCACGACGCCAGGTCAGCGGAGTCAATCACCACCTTCCGGAGACACCTGAAACCCCACCTCTTTAAGGAATACCTAGGATAGGATAAAGTAATCCTTCTAACCCCCCCCCCCCTTAAAAGAGTTAGATGCACTATTGTAAAGTGGTTGTTCCACTGGATATCATAAGGTGAATGCACCAATTTGTAAGTCGCTCTGGATAAGAGCGTCTGCTAAATGACTTAAATGTAAATGTAAATGTGTGTGTGTGTGTGTGTGTGTGTGTGTGTGTGTGTGTGTGTGTGTGTGTGTGTGTGTGTGTGTGTGTGTGTGTGTGTGTGTGTGTGTGTGTGTGTGTGTGTGTGTGTGTGTGTGTGTGTGTGTGTGTGTGTGTGTGTGTGTGTGTATAATATTATGTGTCTGGTGGCCCCTGGCTTTATGGATACCCAGTCAGCTCCTGGACCTGTGACAGAGGCTTTAACTGTTTTATCTGCTGTCTGGTAAATACCTGGAGGAAGGGATTTAGGCCAGAGAGTTAGCTGTGTGCGTAGGGTGTTTGTGCATAAGGTATGTGTGTGTGTTTGTGTCTATGTCTGTAGAGTGAATAAGATGTTAACAGACAGGAGCCCTTCTCTTTCATCTCAATGCCAACCAATCAGGGTCCTCTGAGACCCCTACACACCGACACCATTAATAAGGATCGCTGACACACAAATGCACGCTCGCTTGCACACACACACGCACACACACCACTTTTACACATCTAGGGTCTTGTCTGACACTGTTTCCCCACAGCTAATGTGAGTGTGACACATAGTGTTTACTGCCAGTGTGTGTTTGCGACAGTGTGTGTTTACTGCCAGTGTATGTTTGTGACAGTGTGTGTTTGCGACAGTGTGTGTTTACTGCCAGTGTGTGTTTGCAACAGTGTGTGCTTACGACAGTGTGTGTTTGCGACAGCGTGTTTTTGCGACAGTGTGTGTTGGTGACAGTGTGTGTTGGCAACAGTGTGTGTGAGCTAGTGACAGTCAGCTATTTTGTTGCCTGACCTCCTGCACTAAGTCACAAGTAGAAGCTGTAATAGATAGTCATTTTATAGTCTCAATACTCCTGATATCAGACTAGCTTGTGCTGGCAGCTTTATTGATAGGGTAATCCAGGCCTGATTAATGACCCAATAATCAGCCAGATCCTGAGATCAATCATCCTGCTAATCAATACCATTAACCCAGCCTGCCCAGACCAAGCCAGTGGAGGAGGAGAGATCATTAGCGTGCTAGAGGGTGTCCTCCATTAGCTAAAGACACAAAAACAAAGGATGAGAGAGAGAGAGCGAGACAGAGAGAGTGAGTGAGTGAGTGAGTGAGTGAGTGAGTGAGTGAGTGAGTGAGTGAGTGAGTGAGTGAGAGAGACATGTTGATGATAAAGGGGGGTATAAGTGCTTGCGCTTGTCAAGTTATGTTGTGTGGCAGAAAGAGGATGAGAGTCGATTCAGAAGGAGAGTCAAATGCACGAAAGTCAATTCAGAATGAGTGTCAAATGCATGAGAGTCGATTCAGAATGAGAGTCAAATGCACGAAAGTCAATTCAGAATGAGTGTCAAATGCATGAGAGTCCATTCAGAATGAGAGTGAAATGCATAGGCCCTGTGATAGAGAGTGAGAATAGAATAGAAAAAAACATTATTGTCCACACAGTCTTCAAAATGACAATGTTGAAAACATGGGTCTGTGCTTTGTGTGTAAGTTCAGGCATTGTCATACTGACTGTAATAAGCTTTAGGTAGTGTGTCTCGGTTGTGTGTGTGTGTGTGTGCACGTGTGTGTGCACATGCATGTAAACTCAGCAAAAAAAGAAACATCCCTTTTCAGGACCCTGTCTTTCAAAGATAATTTGTCAAATCCAAATAACTTCACAGATCTTCATTTTAAAGGGTTAAACACTGTTTCCCATGCTTGTTCAATGAACCATAAACAATTAATGAGCATGCACCTGTGGAACGGTCGTTAAGACACTAACAGCTTTCAGACGGTAGGCAATTAAGGTCACAGTTATGAAAACATAGGACACTAAAGAGGCCTTTCTACTGACTCTGAAAAACCCCAAAAGAAAGAGGCCCAGGGTCCCTGCTCATCTACATGAATGTGCCTTAGGCACCTTGCAAGGAGGCATGAGGACTGTAGATGTGGCCAGGGCAATAAATTGAATGTCCGTACTGTGAGATGCCTAAGACAGCGCTACAGGGAGAATGGACGGACAGCTGATCGTCCTCGCAGTAGCAGACCACGTGTAACAACACCTGCACAGGATCGGTACATCCGAATATCACACCTGCGGGACAGGTACAGGATGGCAACAACAACTGCCCAAGTTACACCAGGAATGCACAATCCCTTCATCAGTGCTCAGACTGTCTGCAATAGGTTCAAAGAGACTGGACTGAGGGCTTGTAGGCCTGTTGTAAGGCAGGTCCTCACCAGACATCAATGGCAACAACGTCGCCTATGGGCACAAACCCACCGTCGCTGGACCAGACAGGACTGGCAAAAAGTGCTCTTCACTAACGAGTCGCGGTTTTGTCTCACCAGGGGTGATGGTCGGATTCGCGTTTATTGTCGAAGGAATGAGCGTTACACCGAGGCCTGTACTCTGGAGCAGGAACGTTTTGGAGGTGGAGGGTCCGTCATGGTCTGGGGCGGTGTGTCACAGCATCATCGTCATTCCCCCCAGAAATGTCTGGGAACTTGCAGGTGCCTTGGTGGAAGAGTGGGGTAACATCTCACAGCAAGAACTGGCCAATCTGGTGCAGTCCATGAGGAGGAGATGCACTGCAGTACTTAATGCAGCTGGTGGCCACACCAGATACTGACTGTAACTTTTGATTTGGACCCCCCACCCCTTTGTTCAGGGTCACATTATTCCATTACTGTTAGTCACATGTCTGTGGAACTTGTTCAGTTCATGTCTCAGTTGTTGAATCTTGTTATGTTCATATCAATATTTACACATGTTAAGTTTGCTGAAAATAAACGCAGTTGACAGTGAGAGGACGTTTCTTTTTTTGCTGAGTTTGTATGTGCATGTGTGAGTCTCATGGAGGCTGATTTATGGGCCCTGTCCTCCCAGCGCCAGCACTGAATGGGCCTCTATCAACTCAGCCAGAACACACTCACACACTCTCTATCTCAACATCTCAAGGAATCACATTTAAAAGCTGAAGAATATACACACATCCAGATACTTTTTTGCAGGTGCTGGAGTTGTAGGTGAATTTATTAAAAAAATGAAATTAAAGCGCTGCACACTGCTGTTCATGCTCCCAGGTGATTTTATTGTTTCAACGTTTTGACACTTTGGTTTTCATCAGGCTTCCATATCCCAGCTGGGGGCGTAATTGCTCCTGTAAGTTGCTCTGGATAAGCGTGTCTGCTAAATTACTAAAATATAGAGGAAGTGCTCAGTGACATCACATCCTGAAACAGAAGGTAAAAACATACCAGTTCACCATATAAATATTCTAAATAGAAAACCATACATGAGGAATGTGATAAATATTTACAGTGAGATATACACTACTGTTCAAAAGTTTTGGGTCACTTCTAAATTTCCTTGTTTTTGAAAGAAAAACTATTTTTTGTCCATTAAAATAACAGAAAGAGGAGGAAGGGAAGCGCTACTAAGGTACACTATAGTATATTTTGGTAGATAGAAGGTGCTCTTTGGTAAAAGGTGTAAATTGGTCATCAAAAAGAAAGGAGGACCAAGGCACTCTTCATATAATTAATTAAAATGCCTTTATTAGTATGGCATGTTCAATAGAAACAAAGTTGTTTAAAAACCGACGCGTTTCGGCTGCATGGCCTTCGTCAGGGAGTAACAGTGAAAATAACAGTTGGATATACAGTGATTTCAGAAAGTATTAAGACCCCTTGACTTTTTCCAAATTTCGTTAAGTTCACGCCTTATTCTAAACTGGACACACAATACTCGATAATGACAACGCAAAATACATTTTTTTGCTAATTAATTAGAAAGAAAAAAACGAAATACCTTATTTACTTAAAAGTATTCAGACCATTTGCTTTCCATTGATCATCCTTGAGATGTTTCTACAACTTGATTGGAGTCCACCTGTTGTAAATGCAATTGAAAGGCACACACCTGTCTATATAAGGTCCCACAGTTGACAGTGCATGTCAGAGCAAAAACCAAGCCATGAGGTCGAAGGAATTGTCCGTAGAGCTCCCAGACTGGATTGTGTCAAGGCACAGATCTGGGGAAAAGTTCCAAAACATTTCTGGAGCATTGAAGGTCCCCGAGAACACTGTGGCCTCCATCATTCTTAAATTGAATAAGTTTTGAACCACCAAGTTTGGAACCGCCCGGGCCAAACTGACCAATCAGAGGAGAAAGGCCTTAGTCAAGGAGGTGAACAAGAACCCGATGGTCACTCTGACAGAGCTCCAGAGTTCCTCTGTGGAGTTGGGAGGACCTTCCAGAAGGACAATCATCTCTGCAGCACTCCACCAATCAGGCCTTTACGGTAGAATGGCCAGACGAAAGCCACTCCTCAGTAAAAGGCACATGACAGCCCACTTGGAGTTTGCCAAAAGGCACTCAGACCATGAGAAACCAGATTTTCTGGTCTGATGAAACCAAGATTCAATTATTTGGCCTGAATGCCAAGTATGGAGCAAAGTACAGAGAGAAACTAGGTCTTCCTTTCCTGTGGCGGTCCTCATGAGAGCCAGTTTCATCACAGTGCTTTATGGTTTTTGCAACTACACTTGAAGAAACTTTCAGTCCCGACTGACTGACCTTCATGCCTTAAGATAATGATGGACTGTCGTTTCTCTTTGCTTATTTGAGATGTTCTTGCCATAGTATGGACTTGGTCTTTTACCAAATAGGGCTATTTTCTGTATGCCTCCCCGACCTTGTCACAACATAACTGATTGGCTCAAACACATTAAGAAGGAAAGAAATTCCACAAATGAACTTTTAACAAGGCACACCTGTTAATTGAACTGCATTCCAGGTGACTACCTCATGAAGCTGGCTGAGAGAATGCCAAGAGTGTGCAAAGCTGTCATCAAGGCAAAGGGTGGCTACTTTGAAGAATCTCAAATACAAAATATATTTTGATTTGGTTAACACTTTTTTGGTGTCTTTTATACTGATAACAAGTTCAAACAGGTGCCATTAATACAGGTAACGAGTGGAGGACAGAGGAGCCTCTTAAAGAAGAAGTTACAGGTCTGTGAGAGCCAGAAATCTTGCTTGTTTGTAGGTGACCAAATACTTATTTTCCACCATAATTTGCAAATAAATTCCTTAAAAATCCTACAATGTGATTTTCTGGATTTTGTTTTCTCATTTTGTCTGTCATAGTTGAAATGTACCTATGATGAAAATTACAGGCCTCTCTCGTCTTTTTAAGTGGGAGAACTTGCACAATTGGTGGCTGACTAAATACTTTTTTGCCCCACTGTATGTATCCAGAAAGATTCCCTTAGTAGTTTCCTCTCAATGTCCCTTCCCCTGCATGACATCTTGAGCATTTATATCCCGATGTATCTCACAAAGCTAATAGGATGTCTGGCTTGTGCAAAATGAACAGCAACAGGGTTTTTTCTCTCACCTGTCTGTATATTGCTGCGGTGCTCACTGATCCGGGTCTTAAGGCTTCTGCAGGTTTTCCCTATGTAGGACAGACCACAGGGACAATTCAACACATAAACAACATTGGTGGACATGCAGGTAATCCGGCCTCTGATCTTAAATCTTTGTTCTGTGCGGGTTGGTGAAGGAGTGAAATTGTACATGAAACTGCATGAAACACCGTGGCCAGATTTGTAATTCCCCTCTGGGACATTGTCCAAGAAGGTTTCACCTTTCTCTGGAGGATAATCAGATTTGACCACAATGTCTCTCACGTTTGGTGATCTTTTAAAGACCATATATGGGGGATGGTTGAAGATGGATTTCAGTTGTGGTTCAGTGTCAACAATGTACCAGTGCTTCCTGATGATGTCCTTAAATGCCTTAAAGGCTTTCCAACTCTGTTAGCCCTTCATGTTTGACCCAATTGTCTTTATATCCCCTTTCCTTAAACCTTTGTGTGAGGTCCGTGGTCTGGTTCTGGTAGGAAGCATCAGAGCTACATATCCTTCTAATGCGGCTGAATTGACTTACAGGATGACTTTTAATAAATGAACGTGGATGGAACCTGTCACCTCTAAGGAGGGTGTTCCTGTCCGTAACTTTTTCTGGAAGCGATCTGTAGAGACGGAGGTTTTGTCCTTAGCACGTCAAGAAAACTGATTTGGGATAGGTCATAATTAATGGTGAAACGTTGCAGCTAATTTTTAGATTAGATAGGCATGGAATTCCAAGAGCTCTTCCGGGGTCCCTGTGTAGATCAGGAAAATATCATAAAACATTTTCCCGAAATAGGAAAATATTGGGGAGAAAGGGGTTAAGTTCTGGATTCAGCACCACCTGTTTTTCAAACATTCCTACATACAGGTAGACATAATTAGGAACCATAGTGCTCCACATCGCTGTCCCTTCAAATCAAATCCTATTCATCACATGCTTCGTAAACAACAGGTGTAGACTAACAGTGAAATGCTTACTTACAGAAAATAGAGAAATAATAAAAAAGTAAAACACATAATAAAAGTAATAATAGATATCAATGAGTAACAATAACTTTTCTATATACAAAGTTACCAGTACAGAGGCGATGTGCAGGGGTACGAGGTCATTGAAGTAGATATGTACATATAACTAGGAATAAAGTGACAGAGAGTAAACAGTAGCAACGGCATATGTGATGAGTCAAAAAAGATAGTGCAAAAAGGGTCAATGCAGATAATCCAGGTAACTATTTAACAGTCTATTTAGTTAACTATTTAACTAACTATTTAACAGATAATTTAGTTAACTATTTAACTATTTAACAGTCTATTTAGTTAACTATTTAACTAACTATTTAACAGTCTATTTAGTTAACTATTTAACAGTCTATTTAGTTAACTATTTAACTATTTAGCAGTCTATTTAGTTAACTATTTAACTATTTAGCAGTCTATTTAGTTAACTATTTAACTAACTATTTAACAGTCTATTTAGTTAACTATTCAACTAACTATTTAGCAGTCTATTTAGTTAACTATTCAACTAACTATTTAGCAGTCTATTTAGTTAACTATTTAACTATTTAGCAGTCTATTTAGTTAACTATTTAACTATTTAGCAGTCTATTTAGTTAACTATTCAACTATTTAGCAGTCTATTTAGTTAACTATTCAACTGTTTAGCAGTCTATTTAGTTAACTATTCAACTATTTAGCAGTCTATTTAGTTAACTATTTAACTATTTAGCAGTCTATTTAGTTAACTATTTAACTATTTAGCAGTCTATTTAGTTAACTATTTAACTATTTAGCAGTCTATTTAGTTAACTATTCAACTATTTAGCAGTCTATTTAGTTAACTATTCAACTATTTAGCAGTCTATTTAGTTAACTATTTAACTATTTAGCAGTCTATTTAGTTAACTATTCAACTATTTAGCAGTCTATTTAGTTAACTATTCATCTATTTAGCAGTCTATTTAGTTAACTATTTAACTATTTAGCAGTCTATTTAGTTAACTATTTAACTATTTAGCAGTCTATTTAGTTAACTATTTAACTATTTAGCAGTCTATTTAGTTAACTATTTAACTATTTAGCAGTCTATTTAGTTAACTATTTAACTATTTAGCAGTCTATTTAGTTAACTATTTAACTATTTAGCAGTCTATTTAGTTAACTATTTAACTATTTAGCAGTCTATTTAGTTAACTATTTAACTATTTAGCAGTCTATTTAGTTAACTATTTAACTATTTAGCAGTCTATTTAGTTAAATATTTAACTATTTAGCAGTCTATTTAGTTAACTATTTAGCAGTCTATTTAGTTAACTATTTAACTATTTAGCAGTCTATTTAGTTAACTATTTAACTATTTAGCAGTCTATTTAGTTAACTATTTAACTATTTAGCAGTCTATTTAGTTAACTATTTAACTATTTAGCAGTCTATTTAGTTAACTATTCAACTATTTAGCAGTCTATTTAGTTAACTATCCAACTATTTAGCAGTCTATTTAGTTAACTATTTAACTATTTAGCAGTCTATTTAGTTAACTATTCAACTATTTAGCAGTCTATTTAGTTAACTATTCAACTATTTAGCAGTCTATTTAGTTAACTATTTAACTATTTAGCAGTCTATTTAGTTAACTATTCAACTATTTAGCAGTCTATTTAGTTAACTATTTAACCATTTAGCAGTCTATTTAGTTAACTATTTAACTATTTAGCAGTCTATTTAGTTAACTATTTAACTAACTATTTAGCAGTCTTATGGCTTGGGGGTAGAAGCTGTTCAGTGTCCTGTTGGTTCCAGACTTGGTGCATCGGTACCGCTTTCCGTGCGGTAGAAGAGAGAACAGTCTTTGACTTCGGTGGCTGGAGTCTTTGACCCTTCGGTCTGTAAGAAAAAGTCTCCTCTGAAGAGAAAATAGTTGGAGGTTAGTACCAGTTCATCCAAGTCCACAATACATTTGGTGCTGGGTAGAGCATTAGGGGGACGCTCATTGAGGTAGAACATGAGGGTCCCTAGGCCGCCCTGATGGGGGATGTTAGTATATAGACTGGTAACATCAAAAGTACACAGAAAGGAATTTTCTGGAATGTGGTCCACAGATTTCAGGAGATTGATAAAATCAATAGAGTCTCTGGTGTACGTGGGGAAAACTCGCCCAGGGTTTCACAAAATGGTCTACAAAGGTAGAAATGCTCTCTGTCAGAGATCCGTTACTACTCACAATGGGCCTACCTGGTATAGGTGGCGTCATGCACTTGTGAATTTTGGGGAGAGTGTATATGACAGGTGTGGTTGGGCAGTCAACTTTCATATACTCATATTCTGTCTTTGTAATTTCCACTTCATTAAAACATTTAGACAGTTTATCATGGATCAGAGACTTGAATTGATTCGGAGGATCCCTAGAGACTCTTCTGTAAAATTCATCATCACTGAGTTGTTTTCCATTGCTATTGCACCTTTCTATAAATGATAGTGGAGTTATTCTTGAGTTCCTTAAATGATACTTTCTCTACTTTGGACCTTTTGTAGAATACCTTGTGTTCTCGCTTCTGAGACAGGAGATTATGTACACCACATGATCAAAAGTATGTTGACATCTGCTCGCCGAACATCTCATTCCAAAATTATGGGCATTAATATGGAGTTGGTCCCCCCCTTCGCTACTATAACAGCCTCCACTCTTCTGGGAAGGCTTTCCACGAGATGTTGGAACATTGCTGCGGGGACTTGCTTCCATTCAGCCACAAGAGCACCAACATATAAATAGACATACTAGAACACCCCCTAGAACACTCTACCAACTGTCCTGTGTGGCTCAGTTGGTAGAGCATGGCGCTTGCAACGCCAGGGTTGTGGGTTCATTCCCCACGGGGGGACCAGGATGAATATGTATGAACTTTCCAATTTGTAAGTCGCTCTGGATAAGAGCGTCTGCTAAATGACTTAAATGTAAAATGTAGTCACACCGTGACCTACTACACCATAGAGAACCAAGGCCTCTCTATGGTCAGGGCGTGACAGTACCCCGCCCCCCAAAGGTGCGGACTCCGGCCGCAAAACCTGAAACCAAATGGGGAGGGTAGGGGGGGTGACTAGTGTCGGTGGCGGCTCCGGTGCAGGTCGTAGCCCCCGCCCAGACCCCGGATCCGGCCATGGCGCCGGGCTGAACGCCGTGCCTGGACTGGGCACCGGCGCAGAGTAAGGCTCCGGCCATGGAGCTGGGCTGGACGCCGTACCTGGACTGGGCACCGGCGCAGAGGAAGGGTCCGGCCTTGGAGCGGGACTGGACGCAGTGTCTGGACTGGGCACCGGCGCAGAGGAGGGCTCCTGCCATGGAGCAGAACTGGACACCGTGCTTGGACTGGACACCAGCGCAGAGGAAGGCTCCTGCCTGGGAGCGGGACTGGATGCCTTGCCTGGAAGCTCCAGACCGTTGACCATCGCTGGAGGTTCCGGACCGTTGATCGTCGCTGGAGGATCCGTACTGTGAACCGTCGTTGGAGGTTCCGGACTGTGAACCGTCGCTGGAAGCTCTGGACTGTGAACCGTCGTTGGAGGTTCCGGACTGTGAACCGTCGCCGGAAGCTCTGGACTGTGAACCGTCGTTGGAGGTTCCGGACTGTGAACCGTCGCCGGAAGCTCTGGACTGTGAACCGTCGCCGGAAGCTCTGGACTGTGAACCGTCGCCGGAAGCTCTGGACTGGGAACCGTCGCCGGAAGCCCTGGACTGTGAACCGTCGCCGGAAGCCCTGGACTGTGAACCGTCGCCGGAAGCTCTGGACTGTGAATGCGCACTGGAAGCCTAGTGCGTGGAGCCGGTACAGGTGGCACCGGACTGGTGACACGCACTTCAGGGCGAGTGCGTGGAGCTGGCACAGGACGTACCGGACTGGGAAGGCGCACTGGAGGCCTGATGCGTGGAGCCGGCACAGGTTGCACCGGACTGGTGACACACACTTCAGGAAGGGTACGGAGAGCTGGCACAGGACTCACCAGACTGCTGACAGGCTCTTCAGGTCAGATGCCGTGCAGAACACACCTACATAACATTTCTCTCATCGCTCTCTCTCCCAACTTCTCCATCGCCTCCCTGAATGTCTCTGGCTCTTCCCGCGGCTCAGCCGCCAGCTCCATGTCCCCCCCCCCCCAAAAAATAATCTTGGTGTTTCTTTGGCAGCGGGCTGACGACACGCTCCTCATGGCGAGTGCGTGGAACCGGCACAGGACATACTAGGCTGGGGAGGCGCACTGGAGATCTGGTGCGTGGATCCGGCACAGATGGCACCGGACTGATGACCCGCTCTTCAGCCCGCCTGCGCTGCTGCCTACTCCTTGCTAACCCCTCTCTCCGGTATCCTTCCTCACATTGTTCCATCGACTCCCAGGCGGGCTCTGGCACTCTCCTCGGCTCGACCGGCCAACCCTCGTGCCCCCCCCCCCAAATAAATTATTGGGGGTTCTGTGGCCGTGGTCCCCAGCGTCGTCGCTGTCCTTCCATGCTCCTTGGCGACTCCCGCCAAGGAAGGGTCTCGTGTCCTCCCATGATTTCCTCCCATGTCCAAAACACCTTATACTCCATGGCACACTGCTTGGTCCTTGCGGGGTGGGATATTCTGTCACGATCGTCGTAATGAGTGGACCAAGGTGCAGCGTGAGTATAGTTCCACATATTTTTAATCTCCGTGAAACAAACAAAACATAAGGAAACAACAAAACGTGAAGTCATGACGTGCACACAGGCAACTAAACACAAACAATATCCCACAAAACACAGGTGGGGAAATGGCTCCCTAAATATGATCCCCAGTCAGAGGCAACGATAAACAGCTGCCTCTAATTGGGAACCATATTAGCACCAACATAGAAATAGACATACTAGAACACCCCCTAGTCACACCCTGACCTACTACACCATAGAGAACCAAGGGCTCTCTATGGTCAGGGCGTGACAATTTAACCTACAAAAAAAAGAAAATGTTTTATTGGTCACATACACATGATTAGCAGATGTTATTGCGGGTGTAGCAAAATGCTTGTGCTTCTAGCTCCGACAGCACAGTAATATCTAACAAGGAATATCTAACAAATTACACATTATATACCCAATACACACAAATCTAAGTAGGAGTGAATTAAGACTATATACATGTGGACGAGCGATGTCAGAGCGGAATGGACTAAGGTACAGTAGAATAGTATAGAATACAGTATATACTGTACATATGAGATGAGTAATGCAAGATATGTAAACATTATTAAAGTGACTAGTGTTCCATTCTTTAAGTGGCCAGTGATTCCTAGTCTATGCCTATAGGCAGCAGCCTCTAATGTGATAGAGGCTGTTTGATAGTCTGATGGCCTTGAGATAGAAGCTGTTTTTCAGTCTCTCGGTCCCAGCTTTGATGTACATGCACTGACCTCGCCTCCTGGATGATAGCGGGGTGAACAGGCAGTGGCTCGGGTGGTTGATGTCCTTGATGATATTTTTGGCCTTCCTGTGACATCGAGTGCTGTAGGTGTCCTGGAGTGCAGGTAGTTTGCCCCGGTAAAGCGCTGGGCAGACCGCACCACCCTCTGGAGACCCTTGCGGTTGTGGGCGGTGCAGTTGCCGTACCAGGCGGTGATACATCCCGACAGGATGCTTTCAAATGTGCATCTGTAAAAATGTATGAGGGTTTTAGGTGACAAGTCAAATTTCTTTAGCCTCCTGAGGTTGAAGAGGCTCTGTTGTGCCTTCTTCACCACACTGTCTGTGTGGGTGGTCCACGTCAGTTTGTCAGTGATGTGTACGCCAAGGAACTTGAAGCTTTCCACCTTCTCCACTGCAGTCCCATTAATGTAGATAGGCGTGCTTGGCCACGCAGTCATGGGTGAACAGGGAATACAGGAGGGGGCTGAGCACTAACCCTTATGGGGCCCCAGTGTTGAGGATCAGTGGAGTGGAGGTGATGTTTCCCACCTTCACCACTTGGGGCCGGCCCGTTAGGAAGTCCAGGACCCAATTGCACAGGACGGAGTTGAGACCCAGGGACTCGAGCTTAATGATGAGCTTGGAGGGTACTATGGTGTTGAATTCTGAGCTATAGTCAATAAACAGCATTCTTACATAGGTATTCCTCTTGTCCAGATGGGATAGGGCAGTGTGCAGAGTGATGGCGATTGCATCGTCTGTGGATCTATTGGGGCGGTAAGCAAATTGAAGTGGGTCTAAGGTGGCAGGTAAGGTGGAGGTGATATGATCCTTGACTAGCCTCTCAAAGCACTTCATGATGACAGAGGTGACTGCTACGGGGCTAGGGCAGTGTGATAGTCATTAAGTTCAGTTACCTTTGCCTTCTTGGGTACAAGAACAATGGTGGCCATCTTGAAGCATGTGGGGACATTGAATATGTCTGTAAACACACCAGCCAGCTGGTCTGCACATGCTCTGAGGACGCGGCTAGGGATGCCGTCTTGATCGGCAGCCTTGCGAGAGTTAACACGTTTAAATGTTCTACTCACGTCGGCCACGGAGGAGAGCCCACTGTCCTTGGTAGCAGGCCACGTCGGTGGCACTATGTTATCCTCAAAGGGTGCGAAGAATGTGTTTAGCCTGTCCGTAAGCAAGATGTCGATCTCGGCGACGTGGCCTGTGATGTTGGGACAAAGTATATTTTGTTACCTAAGGCAGATGAGCTTGTGTCACCTGTTGGACAAGTGTATTACCGTGTCTTGCTCTGTGTGAGTGGGGTGGACTTCGTTTGTTGCTGTCTTCCTACATTTCTTGCGGGGAAGCCATCTCTCCAGAAATACACCTTCTGCTACTTGTAGTCCGCATTATCCCACTCAAACTTTTTCCACATGTATGGTTATATATTTTTATATATTGAATGTTAATATTGTGAACCGATATATGTTTTTACCTCCTGTTTCAGGAAGTGATGTCACTGAGCACTGCCCCTATATATAGGACATATCCCCATCTGGGATATGGATGCCTGATGACTTAAGGGTTGAAATGTTGTTACAATAAAATCACCTGGGTACATAAGCTTCTAGTGCTGTGTGTGTGTTCGTATTGTGCGTGACAGGGTGTACTCTGCAGTACCCTGCCTGTAGAGTGTGTGTTCATATTGTGCGTGACAGGGTGTACTCTGCAGTACCCTGCCTGTAGAGTGTGTTCCATTATGTGTAATGAATGCTTATAGGGAGAACCAGATGGCGTGTTAACAGTGTAAAATATGATCCGCCGCTCAACAATATGGTTGTATGCTTGTATTTACGACAACTATTGCGCCCTGGGAATACATTACAGCTTTGCTCCTGGGCCCGTTCCATATCCACAGCTGATTGGCACATCCATTTAAACTAGAATTTAGAGCAATGGATCCTCCTTTGAATGTGATACAGCAGAATCTGCAAAATAATAAAACAAGAAAAAGTATTGACATGCATTGATTGTTTTTGCAATACAAGAATATGTCATGAAATAGATGCTTTCTATTTAGTTCCTTTAAAGACACTAACTCCGGGAGAAGGTTTGGTGAAGAGGGCATTTCAAGGGCAGTAGGAGGGAGGTAGCTGAGGTAACACTCCCCCTCCTTCCACCCTGCCACCCCACTGTGGCCATACCAAGCCCATTCTCCTGACCCCTTGTCCCAGCCGCTGATGACGAACAACAACAGTGAGGAGACAAAAGAGCCCAGGCAGGTAGCTGAAGATCGGAGGAGAAGAGGATGGAGGGAGGGAGTGGGTGGTGAGAGAGGAGGGATTAACATACCACAGGAGTGGCCATCTAGCTGTCCGCCAGTGATGCCCTCTCCAGCCCGCTAACTTCACTTCACTCCTTCACTCCTCACCACACTCAGTCAGCTGGGAGGCCATGACAGATAGGTCTGCCCACTCACCGCACCCAGCCTCTGTCTTTGTCTCTGGCCCTGTCCACAAACAACCCCTTGCCCCTATAGCATCCTACACCACTTGTAGAGATCTTAAATGATTGGATAGATTTATGCTTTTTTAGCCATATTGATGTATGCAGTCCTCTCAGAGATCCACAAATGTGAAGGAGTTTAGGACTATGGGCTAAGGGCTATGGGGGCTAGGTGCTAGGGGCTATGGGTTGTTTCTGGACAGGTCCTCTGTCTCTGGGTAGTATGGCTGTGGCCACCAACCTGCTACCCTCTAATACCCTCTAATAAAGGACGCACCTACATTTTCACAGATATGTACTAAAGGTTATCTCTTCGCGGTCGTTGGTATGTAAGGCTGAGCACTCTGACAATTGTGCTCATACTTTCTTGGAGCAGTAGTTTACTGACAGGGTATGATAGTATGATAGAGAAGCTGTTAATTAACAACAGGAGGGAAATAGAGCAACAAGCTGAAGCACACAGCCCACCCTCTCCTACTGAGAAATGGCCTGGTCACATGGCACAGTTAGCCCTGGCCCCTGACCTTAAAAAACTCTAGGACTACGTCCCAAATGACACCCTCTTCCCTTTATAGTTGGGTAGGAAACATCGATACAGTTACATAACAAGATATTATTTTTGACAATATATCATATCGCATAGTTCTGACAATATCGCAATATCTTTTTTGCTCTAGTTGGCTGTACCTGCACCAAAAATCCAGTATTTTTCCTTCATAGCTTCATCTCTACCTTCTTTTTAAATTGTGAGCCAATTAGTTTTGAGCACCTTTATTTTCATGACTGTTTAAAACTTGTTTTTCACATGGCTTTCTCTTGTCTCTAGGCAGCAGACACATGGTGAGCAATATGTCTGGAACATCGAATCGCAACAACATATATTGAATTATGAGAATCGCAATACATATCGTATCATCACCTACAGTTGAAATCAGAAGTTTACATACACTTAGGTTGGAGTCATTAAAACTAGTTTTTCAACCACTCCACAAATGTCTTGTTAACAAACTAAAGTTTTGGCAAGTCGGTTAGGACATCTTCTTTTGGCATGACACAAGTCATTTTTCCAACAATTGTTTACAGACAGATTATTTCACTTTTATTTCACTATATCACAATTCCAGTGGGTCAGAAGTTTAAATACACTAAGCTGACTGTGCCTTCAAACCTGCTTGGAAAATTCCAGAAAATGATGTCATGGCTTTAGAAGCTTCTGATAGGCCAATTGACATTTTTGAGTCAATTGGAGGTGTACCTATGGACAAATGTCAAGGCCTACCTTCAAACTCAGTGCCTCTTTGCTTGACATCATGGGAAAATCAAAAGAAATCAGCCAAGACCTCAGGAAGAAAAAAAAATTGACCTCCACAAATCTGGTTCATCCTTGGGAGCAATTTCCAAAAGCCTGAAGGTACCACGTTCATCTGTACAAACAATAGTATGCAAGTACAAACACCATGGGACCACGCAGCCGTCATACCGCCCAGGAAGGAGACGCATTCTGTCTCTTAGAGATGAACGTACGTTTGTGCGAAAAGTGC